>NW_017722867.1:0-3084 GCF_001865875.1 Lupinus angustifolius
TTGGGAATCTCAAGGTGTCTTACCACCAACGAGATTGTGTTGTATCTTCATTAGCTTAGAGATCTTGATAGAAAGAATAGGTTCTTGGCTGGGGCTACACCGCAAGAAAGGTTTTCTTGGGCGGTAGGAAGGGAGTCAAACCAAGGGATAAGGTTCTTTAGTTTCAAGAAAGAGTCTAAGTGTTGTAATTGGAAGAATTGTTTGTAAAACGTTATTTCAATTTTAGTGAAGAAAAATCTCCTAGATCTGCCAGGAGGCCTGGATGTAGTTTGCAAGTGGACCCGCAAACGAACCAGGATAAAAATCGTGTTGCACACTTTTCTTTCCCTCTCTCTCTTTATTGCTTTAATCGATTACTTTGTATAGTTGTTTTAATTGTAATAATCTGTTTCTATACTATACTTTTGTAACTCTGATATATCTGTTAGCTCTGTATATTTGCTTTGATCTCAGTTGCTTGTCGTGCAAGAAACCGAATCTGTTTGTGTAATCTGAGCTATTTTAATCGATTAAATTGCTTGCGTTAATCGATTATTCTTTCTCTACTAATCGATTAATCTGGGTTATTTCAGCTTTATTTGTTGTTTTGAAAAGCGGATACTTTGATCGCTACACCTATTCAACCCCTTCTAGGTGTATTTTAGCCACTGATACCTAACAAGTGGTATGTATACTTGATGAATCATATCTAAGTTAGCTTGCTTTAAGTTCTTGATAACGTTCTTTTGTGATCTTGCAATATGCCTTTCTAATTTTTTATTTGAATGCATGTTATTTGTGCTTAATTGACTTCATGTTGTTCTGATTATGTATCTTTGAGTCTTTAGGATAGGTTATTTCTAGTAGTGTCTTAGCAAATATCTGAACCAATTCAAATTGTACTCAATTTAGATAATTTCTGCATTACTTTAATCGATTGCCTAAGCTACTTATTAAAACTATTAATCAATTAACTATGTTTCAATCAATTACCTGGACATTAATTGTTTTTACATAATCGATTAATTATTGCCATAATTGATTAAAATGGCAAATTTTTTAACATCGATAATCGATTAAATTTGTCATTAATCAGTTTCACGAACTTTTCCTAGTTCATTTTTGGTCTAAACTCTAAGGGTTAGTTTGGGAGTTGGATTTTGGAGGGTAAGGAATGGAAATGGAAGGCTTGGGAGCCATAAAATACACTTGTGAGATGACTCCCAAGCCTTCCCTTTCCCTTCCTTCCCCTCCAAAATCCAACTCTCAAACAAATTCTAAAACTCTAAATCTCTGCATTTTGTCTTCTTCCTTTAGATCTTCATCTAGTTCTCATCCTAAATCAAAATTAAAGCATTATTGGGTACCAGTAAGGTAAAACACACCTAGAGGGTGGGTGAATAGGTGTAGCGGATCACTAATCCCACTTTTCTGATTTATACGCAGAACAGAAAACTGCTGTAGTTCTTCGATTAATAACATGATTAATCAATTATGGACAATTGTCTTAACCGATTATGGTTAGCGTTAATCGATTATGTTGATTCTTGATTCTTTGATAAATAGATTATTATTGCAATGAAAACATTGATGATTATTGATCTTTACTATCCTAAATTGATTCTTGATTATACACAGATTATCAAAATTAGCACAGAAAGATTGCTTCACTTGCCACGAGTGTGGAAAAGCAGGACACGTGCGATTTCAGTGTCCAAGCTATCTGAAAAAGGCTGATTCAGAAAAGAGCACTCCCAGGTAATTAAAGTTTAAGAAAGCCTATATTGTATGGGATGTACCTGAGGAGGAAACGACATCAAGCACCTCTAGTGAGGAGGAGTCAGCAAAGCTATGTTTGATGGCTAGATCTGACAACGATGGGAATTCAAGCATACACGAAGATAAACATGAGGTATATTTTGACACCTCATCCATTTCTGATGACTCACCTCCTTATGATATTTTATGTGAGGTTTATGTCGAGTTACATGAAGAACTAAAGAAATTGGCTAGGATAAATGTTGATAGAAAAAGGGTAATGCTTATAAATGAACAAAAAATAAGCAAACTACAAAAAGAATTAGATGAATTGAAATTAGAAAATGAAACATTAGACCTCATCTATTCTTGTAGCACATGTAACTGCTCTGAAAATAATTTATGTCAAAAACCTGTCTGTGAGACTTGCGAGACTTTGCAAGAAGAAAATTTTAAACTTAAAGAAAAACTCACACGTCTCACAAACAGTCAACAACAATTAGACACTTTGCTTAATCAAACAACGGTGATTATACAGGACTAGGTTATACTCGCCCTACTAGGAACAAAAGACCATATAGAAAACCTGTAGCTCGTTCTAAAAATAAATATCACAAGCACACACCTACATGTTTTTACTGCAATATATATGGTCACACTTCATATTCATGTTACATTAGAAAGTATGGTATACCTAGTGGCATTTATATGTGGATAAAGAAGGGAGATGACTCCCCGATTACTAACAGAAAAGGACCCAATATCAATTGGGTACCTGAGAAAAGCAAGTGATCTTTTTGCAGGTATGTCTTCGAACACAAGGGCAGAAATGGTACCTAGACAGTGGGTGTTCGAGACATATGACAGGTCACAGATCAAACTTCCTGGATCTTTCACTCAAAAATAAAGGATACGTCACGGTACGTCACGTACGGAGAGAACAACAAGGGAAAAATTCTTGGCACTGGAACAGTAGGTAACTCATCTCAGACTCTTATTGAAAATGTTCTTTATGTTGAAGGATTAGAACACAACCTCTTGAGCATAAGCCAACTCTGTGACAAAGGTAACCGTGTATCTTTCGATTCTGATTGTTGTATTATTCGTGACATTTTATCTAATAATGTTAAATTTGTTGGTCATCGTATAAATAATATTTACATGGTTAATTTGGATAATGTCACTACATTATTTTCAAAATGCTTTATTTCTAAAGAAGATGACATATGGCTTTGGCACAGACGCGTTGCACATATCCATGTAAAACATCTAGATAAATTATCATCAAACGAACTACTTGAGGGGCTACCAAAACTAAATTTTAAAACCAAAGAGATTTGTGACACT
>NW_017722868.1:0-284 GCF_001865875.1 Lupinus angustifolius
AATAATGGAAAGCGGGCTTTAGGAAAATTTGATTCAAAAGCCGATGAAGGAATATTTTTGGGGTACTCGATGCATAGCAAAGTCTTTAGAGTCTTTAATAAATATTTAATGCAAGTAGAAGAGTCTATCCATGTACAATTTGACGAATGTTCTCCGAAAGAGAAGAGAAAGGTCGTATCTGATGATGTTGCAGATGCTTTAGAGGAAACATACTCAAAAGACGTGGATAATGAGAAAGCAACCAATGAAGAAGGTCAGACCAGATCTCAGGAGCATTCAGATAT
>NW_017722869.1:0-1013 GCF_001865875.1 Lupinus angustifolius
CATTCTAAAACCAAGCATATAGAAATTAGACATCATTTCTTACGTGATCATGTACAAAAAGGTGAATGCGTGCTTGAATTTGTTGAAACCTCTAAACAGTTAGCATATATTTTCACCAAGCCCCTTCCACATGATACTTTCTATGTTCTAAGGAGAGAACTTGGAATTCTTGATGAACAATATCTTGATTAAAACTGTCTAGATGTTTAGTTTATGTCTTGCCTCTATATGTTTATTAGTCTCTTGATTTAAATGAAACGTGTTAAAATGCAAAATGATATCTCATGATAACTTCTTTTCTTTTGTGATTTCGTATGTTTAGATTAATCTGTTTTGAACGCATGCATAAGTCCCAAAAAGTTGAAACCGTTTTGGTTGTTCAAATTGTTTTTGTGTTTAATCGATTAAGTATTAATGTTAATCGATTACCTGAGCTTCATTTTTGAAAAATCATTTTTGGTATGATTTTAATCGATTAACAAGGCCCGTTAATCGATTAAAACCGGTAGTTCAAGTGCAGAGAACACTTCGGTTTCACGCTTTTTAGGCATTTTTCTCCATTTCCTCTTGCTTTTGAGTCTTTGTAACTGTGATACAACTGACCCAAGTTGATTAATCTAGATAAACCTCACCCCTAACCCTCTCTAATCTCCTAGAAATCTCCAATTTCATCCATATTTCACTTCAATCCCGTTTTCCCCAAATCAAAACCCTAGGTTAGGTTTGCCACATTCCTTCTCTGTTTGGTCCAACATCAATTCGGTTTCTGCATAACAATGGAGCAAAGTCGCCCAAAAAGGTTCAAAACTCATGTCAATCGTGGAAGAAGACCGGAAGCTGGCTCATCCTCCACTCGGGACCGTGGTTACCCATTATACTCGCTCATTCTGCAAGAGACCTGTTTGGCTAAGTTTCAAGGACGAAAACCCACGTATGTAAGGTATGTTGATCTAACCTGGATGGCGGAACAGAATTTCAGTTTCCCGTATGATATGGAGGCTCAGGGAGCCGTT
>NW_017722870.1:0-490 GCF_001865875.1 Lupinus angustifolius
GGTAAATACTGGTCTATGATTTCTGGTAAACTGTTTGAGATTAGTGATGAACTGTTTATGAATGTTGGTGGGTTATCATCTTCGGGTTATGGAATAGGAGACTGCTCATGGGTTAAGGATAATTTTGATCCTACTGAGGTGTATAAGTCGTTTCTTAGAGGACCTCATTTGTATATTTAGGGTCAACTGACCAAGGCTGGGTCATTATCTGTTGAGAACAGGCTGCTGCATTATATCATCGCTTATATTCTGGTGCAGAGGAACACAAATCATGCACAACCCATTGTGAATGATTTGCATTTCATGTACACTGTTAAGAATAATGTGATGATTAACTGGCATGAGGAAATATTAAAGATTATGAATAGTGTTTCTCTGTCGCAGTCAAAGCTGCTTCCCTACAGTATTTTTATCTCACGGATTGTGGATTATTTGCATATTGACGTTTCTGACACCATTATTGTTGAGTATACTGATAAGGATCATCTGG
>NW_017722871.1:0-532 GCF_001865875.1 Lupinus angustifolius
AATACCAGGAGGACTACACTACTATTGATCTGGAGCTGTCCAGTGATGATGATCAGGGTGCCGTGGGTGATCAGGGGGAGCCCTCTAGGACAGCATCACATGATTCTGTTTTTGGTATGGTTCAGATGGAGGCTATGGAACAAAGGCTCAACAACCGTATGGATCTTCACTTACAAGGGTTGAAGGACTCGTACTTTGCTGGTATGGAACAGTACGAAGAACGTCAAACTGCTTATTCTGACAACCAATATCAAACCGTGAGGAATCTGATTCAATCAACAACCGAAGCTCAGAATGCCTTCATTCGCTCTACAGCTGAAGCTTAGAATGTACTATTTTATTCTAAATTTCAGAAGTTGTCTATGATGATCAAGGTTGACCAGAATGTTGCTATTCCTGATGATGAGATTGATCTTCCTCCACCTCAACCATAGTTTAGAAGACCTTAAACCTAGGATATCTTACCCTTAGGTTTATTTCTTCTTTATTGCACTTTATGGACTCAGTTGTTGTTACTGTTTCGAGACTTATT
>NW_017722872.1:0-1917 GCF_001865875.1 Lupinus angustifolius
AAGCTGGTTATTGCACTACATTGCTTATTTTGCTTATTATGCTTATTGCTATTTGATATGGTAAATTTTGTATGTCGTTCACTCTACCTATTAGTTATTTTATTGTCTAAACAAGAGCAATTGTTCAAGCCACCGAAAATAAAATAGGTTAATAGTTAAATCCCTTATTAATTCATTAACTTCATTTTATGTTTAACTACATATCTTTGTCTACTTTTGACCTGGGTTTTCTTTTTGATAATGTCAAAAGGGGGAGAAAGATTGTTTTGTTCGTTGTTTGATTGTGCAGGTTGATCTTAATACTGCTTCTGAAATATTCGCGCATCATATCAATCAGGGCCAATACAATCTTCAAGCTAATTCATCAAACAAATGGTGTAGTGTTTGTCATCATCAAAAAGGGGGAGATTGAAAGTGCCCATGTCAAGAGGAGCACTTTGGAAAGCTTGCTCACTATGTGTTTTGGTTTTGATGAGGACAACTTGTGTTTCATAAGAGCTTGAAGATCATCAACAAATCAACGTGCTTAAGTCTCAAGATTGGTATTAGACTTAGACTAGTAATTAGTTTAGGTTGAGTCTAAGGCTTAGGTAAACTCAATACATGTCTCATATGCATAAAACATTAAATCGTTTTATTTGAGATATGTCATTCATAATATGTTCATGCATCACATATATACATGTTAATTGTGCATCCTAGGCATAAACTTAGTGTTGAACATGTATAAATTAAGTGCATAACGTATTTGAGTTTTGCAATTTAAAAATACACTTGGAAATATGCAGTTAATCGATTAAGGTGTGTTTTAAATGATTAACATAAGTTTTTGAAAAGAAGTTGGAAAAGAAAACTTGGAAAACCGAATCAGTTACAATTTTGTAACACATTAATCGATTAACCAAGGATTTAATCGATTAACTGGGCTGCAGAATGGATTCTTTATAAACTGCATTTTCAGAACTCAAGCCATAACTTGCATGTTAGATTTTAAGAGAGTTAGAGCATATTTCGTGTTAATTGCTACATCTATATGAAATTGCATTTTTGAGATTAGAAAAGAGAGATTTCTATGCTTTAGGATTGAGAGGCATTTCATGTTTAAATTCTCATCATTTCATCTCATATGTTCATGCATTTCTTGATGTTTTTTGGAAAGATTTCATATTTTGTAAAATATGTTTTTAACTAATGCATTATCTTGTTATATGAGACTTGTGTTAGAGTTGTAGAGTAAGGTCTTAATTGTTTAATTTGAGCATTGTAATTGCTTTAGATTACTCTATGTTTTTGTTGTAAAAAGTGTTGTAACTTTGGGAATATCAAGGTGTCTTACCACCAACGAGATTGTGTTGTATCTTTGTTAGCTTAGAGATCTTGATAGAAAGAATAGGTTCTTGGTTGGGGCTACACCGTAAGAAAGGTTTTCTTGGGCAGTAGGAAGGGAGTCAAACCAAGGGATAAGATGATGACAACCTCTAGGGGGCTGCCTTAGAATTAGGGTCGTTTTAACTTGAAGTCTTGAGCTTTTTAAACTGTAATTCGTTTTCGGTGAATTGTGGGAATTTGGGGTTGTTTTGGTGAGGGAAATGGAAAAGATTAGGAGGGGGAAGCGCCACAAGCATGGAAGCTTGATCAACTATGAGGTTCGCCACAAGCAAGGAAGCTTGATAAGAACTTGTTAATGGTGTTCACGACCAACCTAGGTTTAGGAGAAGTGCTCTCAACTAAAACAATTCAAATTTACTCAAAATTCAACTTAACTTTATTAATGAATAAACAAAATTATAAATAGGCAGATTTGCCTTGCTGAAAAGATAAAGATAAGATCCATTTAAAAAATTGAAATTTGAAGATAAAATCCTAACTAACATAATCCTAACAAGCCTAATCTAATTTGATCTGATCAATTTCGGT
>NW_017722873.1:0-22222 GCF_001865875.1 Lupinus angustifolius
TTAGCCTTGAAAATTCCTCGAATTAATCATAGAACTTTCTTGCTGGAGTGGACTTGATCATTTTCTCTTCATCCCTTAAGTATAGCCACAAGTTGGTTCTGAAATTGTTACATTGTTCCTATTTTCATGCCACCTTGTTTATGCTACACCACTTAACCACTACTATGCCAAATTACAAGGAAATAAATAATTTCCCAATCCCCAAAATACATCAAATTAAATACTAAAATACTTGAATGAAAAATAAACATAAATCCTAAGACTACATGAGAATTAAATTCTCATTTATTAATAACAATGCAAATAAGATAAACTAAACTATGTTACGAATTCTTTGCAAGAACATGGCCTCCATAAATCGTAGGTTGCCCCCCTTGATTTACATCATAAGGTTCTTTAGTTTCAAGAAAGAGTCTAAGTGTTGTAATTGGAAGAATTGTTTGTAAAACATTATTTCAATTATAGTGAAGAAAAATCTCCTAGATCTGCTGGGAGGCCTGGATGTAGTTTGCAAGTGGACCCATCAACGAACCAGGATAAAAATCGTGTTGCACGCTTTTCTTTCCCTCTCTCTCTTTATTGTTTTAATCGATTACTTTGTATAGTTGTTTTAATTGTAATAATCTGTTTCTATACTATACTGTTGTAACTCTGATATATTTGTTAGCTCTGTATATTTGCTTCGATCTCAGTTGCTTGTCGTGCAAGAAACTGAATCTGTTTGTGTAATCTGAGCTATTTTAATCGATTAAATTGCTTGCGTTAATCGATTATTCTTTCCCTGTTAATCAATTAATCTGGGGTTATTTCAGCATTATTTGTTGTTTTGAAAAGCGGATACTTTGACCGCTACACCTAATCAACCCCCCTTCTAGGTGTATTTTAGTCACTGATACCTAACATAAAAGATGGAAGAAGAAAAGAGGAGAATTGGAGAGGGCAGAAGGAAATGGCAGAGTGATGAACGGTGGTGATTGAGAGAAGGGTGAAAGAATGGTAGGTGATAGTGGAGAATTTGAAGGAGATAGGTGAAAGGATAGTGTATCAGATGAGAGTGGGTGAGTTGAAATTTCTCTATATCTTTTATAATATTTATAGTCCTCATATTTTATTATTTTTGTAATTTGTATAATCATGCATCTCTCTCTTTTGTAATTGTAACTTATTATTAGAGGTATCAAAATGGGTGGGATCACCAAAGACCAAAGTTTTATAGGGTTTGGTACTATATTATGTACTTTTTATTGATTATTCCAATTTTTTTTGTCCAGACCGGCTGGACTATATTAACACCGGACCTTGAGTCTTCATATAGAAAGTAAAGAATAATAATCATATATTAGGATAGTGGTTATACTTTGACATATAGAGTTCATTTTGAAGTTGAGCCTATACTACCATTACTAAACCAAAGTGATATTATTTTTAATAGGGTCCAAGGGTTTCTAAATTAAAGTGAAGATACAAATTATATTGTGTTAAATTGAGAGTCAAATAGAAATGAGAGATTTAATAAATGTGTTATGTTAAAAATCATATACGTGTATTTGACATCACTTCTTAATTCAAACACAAGGTACTAGATCTATAAGTTTGGTTGTATTGGGTATAACAAGTGTGTTAAAAAGTTATACATTAATATCAAATGATATAGTGATAAATTAACACTTGGAAATCAAAGTAAATGAGAGAGAGGGTTAGAGAGAGAGGGAGGGAGTCTTGGAAGGATTGGGGCAAAAGGAAATCATCCTTTGATGAAGGTTCATCTACGAAAGGGAGATATGATAGCCAAAGGAGCAAGGGGAGTTTCATTCCGAGAGGGTACTTTAAAACCTTGCGATCTTCATACTCAACTTTTTTCTTCACAAATTTTCCCGACAACTATGGGATTGCCGAGATGTGGGGTTTTTTCTTGAAGTATGGTAATGTGGGGGAAGTGTTTATACCTTAAAAAAAGAGACAAAAGGGGTGACATGTTTGGTTTTGTAAGATTCAAAAGTGTCAATGATGAAGGGCATTTTGAAAAATCTCTACAGAACCTGTGGATTGGCAATTTTAAAGTAAGGATAAACAAACCAAGATATGGAAGACAAGAAGATCATAAAGGTGATTTTAGTGGTGGCAATAGACCTTTAATGAAAAAGTTGATCAACTCTGAATCCTTTCATTTGAAATGCCAGAAGAAGATGATGCATTCATCTTGGCAAGAGACGTTGATAAATGGCAAAGTTGATAATGGAGAGGGTCTAGAGACAGTATGCTCAGAACTAGTTTATGAAGTGTCGGTGGAGTCAATTCATGAATTCAAAGAGTGTTTTGTTGGTGAAATAGAGGAAGGGGAAGACACAAAAAAAACTGAGAAACTTCTATTCATGGAAGGCACTTTCTCTATCAAGGCAACCCCTTTGGGTGGAAGAAGGGTATTACTAAGAGGTCAGACAGAGGAGGACTATGATAGACTATAAGAGAAAAAAGAGGCTTGGTGTTCATCTCTCTTTGTGGATGTAAGGCCGTGGTCCCCAGAGGAAAGATTTATTGATAGAGTTACGTGGGTTAGGTGTTATGGTGCACCTATTCATGCTTGGTCGGAGGGTTTCTTCCGCTTGGTTTCTCATAAGTTGGATCATTTCATTAAAGTGGATGATTCAAACCTTAGTTTGGATAATCTGGAATTTGGTAGGTTTTTTATTCTTACTCAAAAAATTGAAGGGATTGATTCTTTGGTTTCAGTGAAGATAGGGAAGTTGTTGTATGATATCAAATTGGTGGAGGAAGTCTCACCTTTACCTATAGTGCCTTCGAAAACTTTGGTGGATGAGGACTCGGTGGAGGGGGAAATAAAGGATGAAGAGGAATGGCAACATCATAATCCGTTGAGGAAGATGATGACATGGACAATTTCATTGTTTCATTATCGAGGAAAGAGAAAAAAATCTTGGGGAGTTTAGACAGTGTCCTTAAGGATAAGTTGTATGTTGACTCACTTTCGACAGTGGTGGCTGAGGGTCACAATCAATTAGAAGATTTGGAAGAGGGGGAGATGAAAGGGGTAGATTCAATATATGTGGTTCCTGAAAGTATTCTACCAATATACCCTTTTATTATTGTTTCAGAGGGAAAAGAAGCTTTAAGTGCCTTGCCTGGTCAAAAGGGTGTGGAGAATGAGGAGTAATGGGGGGGGGGTTAAGCAGGTTGGAAATAAGGTGAAGAATAAAAAGCTAGAATGGGTAGTAAAGAGTTGGGCCTTTTCTTGCAAACTCAGACCCTCTTAGAGGTCTTTCCTTGTTCAAATATAGACACAAAAAGAAAAATGTGAAGGACAAAAATCATCAAAAGAAGGTAGTGGTTGTAAAAAAGGATGAAGGGTCGTCTCTCAACAAGGGGAAAAAATTATAAGTCAAGGGGTGATTGAGCTTTTTGACAAAGGTGGATCAATAGTTCGTGTTGAGCAGCGAAAATAAGGTAAAGAGATGGATTCCTCCACCAGTAACTAAATTTCGAATTCTAATGTGAGATGTGTTAATTCCCTCTATTTCAAGGATGATGCCCATTCTGATGGGAAGCTTTGACAGATAGGGAAGAAAATTGGAGTCTCCTTCAAAGGGGAAGATTCAATGATGGTGGAGAGGATTTCGGAATTGGAAGCTCGTGATAGGGTTGGTGGCTCAAATTCTAATCAAGGGATGAAGGAGGTTATCCAATGAATTGTCTTTCTCTGAATGTTATGGGGTTGGGGAGTAGTGTTAAGAGAAGGGAATTGAGAAGGATGGTTTTATCTAATAAAGTGAATTTTTTGGGGTTTCAGGAGACGAAGTTGGAGGCTTGTGATTGTTTTATTTGTTAGGGTATTTGGGGAAACTCTCAGTTTGATTGGGAATGCTTTAACTCTGTAGGGAGGTCGGGTGGTATCATTTCTATTTGGGATCCTACTATCTTTTCGAAATTAAATTAAGTTAGAGGTGTTGGTTTCTTAGCTATCCACATAATTTGGGTGCAGGGACAGATAGAATGTTGCCTTGTGAATGTCTACTCTTCGTGTCAATTTTGTAGTAAAAGACAACTTTGGGAGTATCTCCTTGTGTTCAAAAACAATTTGGGGGTTAGTAGATGGTGTTGTTTTGGTGATTTTAATGCAATCAGGGATAGTTCGGAAAGAAAGGATGGTTCGGGAGTTAATAGTCTCAAGGAAATTCAGGAATTTGATAAATGGATATCTGATATGGAGTTTCTTGATCTTCCGCTTATTGGCAGGAAGTTCTCTAGGTTTCAACCTGGAGGTGATTGCATGAGTCGTTTGGATCGGTTCCTGGTTTCTAAAGATTGGAATGGGTCTTGGCTCGAGTTGTCCTAGTGGGCTCTCAACAGGGATTTCTCAGATCATTGCCTTATAATTCTTGAAAAGCATTCCATTCAGAAAGGTCCTTATCCATTCAAGTTTAATAATGCTTGGATTCCTCAGGAAGGATTAGCTGAAGTTATCAGTAAGGCGTGGTCCAAACCAATGGATGGGAGATGGTATGCTTTTACATTGAAAGAAAAACTTAAAAGGGTGAAAGCATATCTTAAGCAGTGGAGTAAGGAGAGGTTTGGATGTATGGATAAGCAACTTGATGACATTTCCAATCCAATCTAGAAGCTGGATATTGTGGGTGATCAAGAACACATAAGTCTTAATGATGTGTTATTAAGGAAAAAGTTGCAGGTTGATTGGTGGAATGTGGCAAGAGTTAAAGATAGTCTCTTATCCCAAAAGGCAAAATGCAAATGGCTTAAGGATGGAGTTGCGAATTCTAGTTATTTTCACGCTTGTGTGAATGTTAGGAGGAGGATAAACCATATTTTGGGCATTTCTATTAATGGTTGTTGGTATGATGATAGCGCTGAGGTTTCTAAAGGCATTTCATAGTACTTCAGGGATATTTTTCAGAGTGATCAGAGTTGTTCGCCAAAACTTGATGGGGTGGATTTCCAAAATATTTCGACTGAGCAGGGACTCAGTATTAGTGGCATTTTTACTACAGAAGATATCAAGAAGGCAGTTTGGAGTTTTGCAACCAATAAGAGCCCTAGTCCTGATGGATTTAACTTCAAATTCTATCAAGAATTTTGGGATACTATTAAGGAGGACATCTGTTTATTCATGAAAGAATTCCAGGTAAACAGTAAGCTTCCTAAGGGGCTCAAATCATCCTTTATTGCTTTTATACCTAAGATAGGTAATCCTTCTAAGATTCAAGATTATAGGCCTATCTCTCTGGTTAGTTCTTTATATAAAATCGTTGCTAAAGTGTTGGCTGAGAGGCTTAAATCAGTGATGAATTCGATTATATCTCCTGCTCAATCAGCTTTCTTGGGTGGGCATAATATTTTGGACGCCCCGATTATTTTAAATGAAGTGATCCATTCAGCTAAGAAGTCTTCTGAAGGATGTTTTATCATGAAGGTGGATTTCCAAAAAGCATATGATTCTGTTAACTGGATCTTCATTGATTATATGCTTCATAGATTTGGGTTTCCCTCTATTTGGAGACGTTGGATTAAGGAATGTATTACCTATACTTCTAAGTCAATACTTGTTAATGGTATTCCTTCTCAACAATTCTCTATTTCTAAAGGTATTCGTCAAGGGGACCCATTGGCTCCTTTTCTGTTTTTAATGGTGGTTGAAGGGTTCACAGGAATGGTTAGAAGGGCTTTGTCAACTTGTCTTTATGCAGGTTTTAAGGTGGGCAGATCGCAAATTGAAATTTCAGTTTTACAATTTGCGGATGATACAATGTTGGTTCGTAAACCTGATTCTTCTTTTATTTGGACTATCAAAAGCATTTTGAGATGCTTTGACTTGGTTTCGAGGCTTAAAGTTAATTTCCATAAGAGCTCGTTAATGGGAATTAATGTTCATGATAATGTTATTGAGGCTGCCGCGACTTTCCTCTCCTGTAAGGTGGGATCTAATCCCTTTAATTATCTGGGAATTCCGGTTGGGGCTAATCCGAGAAGATTCAATACTTGGACTCCGGTTTCAGTCATAGTGGCTTCAAGACTTGCAAATTGGAAAATTAAGCATGTTTCATTCAGTGGAAGACTAATCCTTATAAATTCGGTTTTGAATAGCATTCCCATATACATGTTATCTTTATATAAAGCTCCAAAAAAGGTTATCCCTAAGCTGGTGAATATGCAGAGATCTTTTATGTGGGGTAATAAGGGTGGTACTAGAGGAATTATGTGGATTGCTTGGGATACGATTTACAAGCCTAAAAAGAATGGTGGTCTTGGTGTTAAGAACTTAGCTATTTTTAATAAGGCTTTGCTTTGCAAGTGGAAATGGCGTAGACTTAAGGAGCCCATTTCTTTATGGGTTTCGATTCTCAATTCTAAATATGGCACTGGTTTGGATCTTTTGCACTCAAGTGGAGACTTTGTTTGGTGGAAATATTTAGGCTCTTTGTCCAGAGATCTCGATTGTGTAGGGGCTGATTTTGAGCAGAATGTGTCTAAGGTTATTGGTGATGGAAATAGTACAAGATTTTGGTTGGAGTGTTGGTGTGGTAATCAATCTTTAAGACAGTTATATCCTAGACTTTATATGCTAGCTGCTAACAAAAATGTTCCAGTTGCTGATTGTGGGTACTGGTCAGATAACACTTGGAGTTGGAGGATTAAGTGGAGAAGGGGTCTGCTTGAGAGGGAGAAGAATCAAGAGGGAGTCTTGCTGGCAGAACTGAGGCATTTTTCTTGTTGTATGTCCGCTATTGATGATTGGAGATTGGGCTTGGATTTATCAGGAATGTATGTAGTGAAGATAACTTATCTAGAAGCAATGTCTATCATATCTACGATGTCGGATGCTAATTTGGCCAGAAATTCTCAGTTGAATAACCTTCTCAATCGTGGTTGGAATTCTAAAGCCCATCTAAAGGTTTGTTGTTTTATTTGGAAAGTCCTTAGAGATAGGGTGGCCACAAAGGACGCATTGTGTCATCGCGACATCATTTCTAGAGAAGAAATAATTTGTGAGTTGTGTAAAATTCTTCCTGAATCTTTAGAGCATCTTATATTATCTTGTAATTGTGTTTTGAAAATTTGGGATGGTTTCTATGCTTGGCTTAAAATTCCCTTCTTCATCATGATTCTTACTAGGTAGTGGACAAGGGGAGAAGTTTTTGGAGAATGTTATGGTGTTGCGTTCTTTGGTCTATTTGGTTGATGAGGAATGATATTTCCTTCAATAAAAAAAAGGTCGACTATGGTCAAGTTATTAATTTAATTCAGATTAGATCTTGATTCTGGTATTCTTCTAATTGTGGTAGAAGTTCTCTTCCTTTTAATCAATGGTGTTTAGACCCTTGGTTTTGTATTCGTAATTCCTATATTTCAAACTTTGTTTAACCTTTGTATTGGGTTGCACCCCTTGTGCTTGTCTAATACAGTTCTGATTTGTTGTTTCAAAAAAATATATCAAATGATATATATATATATATATATATCGTTAAAATTTAACTAAATATTTCTTAGAAATATGCGGGTGGGCTTGTCATATCCCGCAACCCGCTTAGGGCCAATTTGTGCTATAATTTGATATGCATAAATTCTATATAGGCTTTTTAGCCCGAGCCCGATATGGGCTAGCCCGAACTCGTCTGGGTAGTCTGTTTTGACACCTCTAATTATTATGTACACTAAAAATTTGGTAAGAGAATGTTAGAATAAATTACATTCACATCTCCAACAAGGTGTTGGTATAATGATGTATGACACAGTTAGATCTCTAGAAGACCACAGGTCAATGACTCGATTCATATGAGTAATACGTGTTGGTAGAAACAGTCATGAACCCTAAATGAGATTAGTTCCTCACTCATAGGATGAGGAAATACCCTTGATAGTACAAAAAAATTACATTCACTTCACTTTGGAGAGAGTTGAAAAAGCACTATCTCGTTTAAAGGTTATGTACATCTGCCCTTTCTTAAGACAATTTTTTAGACAATGACTTTGTTTTTTCCTCTTTTCGGATGATAAATATTTCTCATAACATGGAATGTGAATCAAACTAATTGAAATTGAGATTTTTAATGTTAATCAAAATTATTGAGTAGACTATTAATATAGATTATAAGTTAGTATTTACTTATTTAAAAATGTTTAGTATATATATATATATATATATATGTATAAAAATATAAGTATGTTCATCCAATTTGATTGACATGTGGTTTAATTAATGAACTACTGGTTGAACTGTTATACCACTATATTAGTAATATGACCAATTTGATAATAGATATAGTATTAATAACATTGATATGAAGTTCTCACTTAGTCGGGTATGAGGAGAGCAGATACATGTAGCCTTACCTCACAAATGGAAAGACTGATATCATGATTTGAACACGTAACCTCGTGATTATTAAGCAACAATCTAATGGTTGCATGAAACTCATACTATTCCTCAAATATTATAAATATGAATAAAGCCGTTCCAAAAAGGCTATAAATAATTGAGATATTTGAGAGTAAATTTCATTTTTTTTAAAATTTTTGAAGTATTAAATTTACTAATTTTTCTAGAACAAAATGAAATTTTCACTCCTAATCATAAGGCATATAAACCACCGCACAAAAATTATAACATGGTATCAATAGTTTAGTACATGTTGGACACCCTATCATCCTTCGCGGGGTATGTAATAAAAGAATGAATTGCAGAGAGCCAAATCCGAAATTATCGCTTTCTGTTTTTACTTTTGTCTAAGGTTGAGTTGTCAATGGAGAATAGTATCATACAAACAAGAATTAAATTAATTTAATAAATTCTTTCTCTCTATTTTGTACATTTGCAACGTTGCTCTTCCCCCATAATTCATATAGATAGAGAGGATTCATAATCCATCTCTATATCCAATGGGGATGAAGAGCAACACCAATTCTACATCTCAATCTTCTAATAATAAAAATAATAATGGCAACAAAAGCAACAACAACAATAACAATACCCTTGTGGTGTTGAATGTGTATGATCTCACCCCTCTCAATAATTACCTTTATTGGTTTGGATTTGGAATTTTTCACTCCGGCATTGAAGGTTCTTTTTTCAACACCCTTTGTTGTTACAGTTTTTATAATATAATGTCGTTTAATTTGATAATGTTTTGGTTGTTTTATTGTTTTCCTTTCCTACATTTTTCTGCTACTTTTTACGTTCCTGCAGCCTGATTTGTTTTTGGGCTTTAAATGGGTTGTGTCTATAAATGATTTACGTTATTGCTTCATATTTATATTTGCTTTCAACAAGGATCTTATTAATTCTGATTTTGGTTATGTACCATCAAATGTGTTTTCTCTCTTGATTGAATCATGGCATTCTAATCCTTTGTATACAACAAGTAATGGAATAGGATATCATATGCATCTGAGTGTTAGCCTCATCCCTGACGCAGCCTCCAACCACATGTAAATCTCATTATCATCTAGCATTAGAAGAGTGAATATCTGCAAGTGAAACGCGGAACCAACACCTTAAAAGAATGGTTTAATGATCATTTTTCACTTATAAATTATTCCACTCTATGATTTAAGTTAAAACCATAGCTACATATATCTGGTACAAGTTCTGTTGTGTGGTATCCTTAATGACAAGAGTCAGATACGTGTTGCACAGTATGCTGAACTCGGTAACCTTTCTCCATGGAATAAAGCAAAAATATGATATCTTGTTTAATGCAACGTGTAGAGTGCCAATGAGAAAATTATACGAGTTTATTCTTCTATAGGTGGTTAACTTTACTAAAAAATTAGAAAACATTGCATTTTCCATTAATGTGAATGCCTATGTTGCTGGGTGTGGTGCAGCATCGGTACCCGGTAGGGTACAGAAACTGATATGGGATATAACATTTTCCAAGAAATTAAGGTATGTATCACAACTATCATACCGAAGCCATATATAACCAACAACAAACAAGTCTTAGTCTCGTATAGGCTAACCGAAGCCATAGAAGCAAGTTTAATAAATAACTAAATAGGTATGTACCAAGTACTGATCCGACATGTAAGCCTCCACTTTTGGAGTTCTTGTGCTTTTTTAAGTGGCTACAAATGCTCTACACTTTGGACACTTGTGTGAAGATCCAAATTATCAAATATGATCCTGAGATTCTCACTCTACAACTTCATAGGTCTGCTTTGTTCGAATAGTTCTAATCCAGATTCAAATCCAATAGAGATTGATTTGGTTTGAAAAAAGTTTGATCAACGTGTGGCTTTCACAAACTTTAAACCAGACCATCATTATAATATATCTTGTGTAAATATTACAAGTGACTCTAGACTATCAAATTAGTACTCTTCCCACCTGTATGCAGTATCCTACTCATCAAATACATGGTATGTTAAGAAGTATATTACTCTAGTTAACTTCATGGTATATTTTTGTTGTTATACTATATTTTTTATATTTTTGGTCTACTAGTTAAGTGAATATTTATTTTTATTTTTTTGATAAATAAAATTGCATTAAAGGAGCATAAGGGGTGCCCACCCAATACAAGAAGGAAACCGATTACAACTTGGTTACATTTAGCGATAAGCAAAGTTTAGGATCCAAACACCAATTAGCGAACGACAAGGAAGTATGAGAAACAAAAGAGATAAACCAAATCCACGATCTAGTTTGAATTAAATCCAATAAGTGCACATAGCTAGGAGTCTTCTTCTGAAAGATAACATCATTTCTCATAATCCACACTGACCAAACGACTGCAAACCAGAGCATACGCCATAGCTTTATACAAGTACCGCTTTTAAGAGTATCATGAAGCTTGAAAGAATCCATAATTGTTGAAGGTATTGTGACAGGAACTTGAAGCCAAGAATAAAAACCTTTCCAAACACTTGCAACAAAGTCACAAAATATAAACAAGTGGTCAATAGTTTCAATATGATTGTTGCAAAAAGAACAAACTATATCTTCCGCCCTCACAATAATATTCCTCTTAAGAAGTTCAGCCTTTATTGGGAGCCGTCCTCTTAAGAGTTTCCAGACAAAACAACAAACATTTGAAGGTAAGCAATTAATCCAACAGTTTTTTAGCAAAATACCTAAAGAAGATTGGTTATCATTCATCTGAGCCAAATAAGCTGTTTTCACCACATACTCACCCGATCTGTCAAGACCCCATCTCCAAGTGTCACTAGAACCCTGTTTGCACGAATGGTGATTAATTAGATCATAAAGATTCTTGGTTAGAGATACGTTTCTGCCAGACATGTCTCTCTTCCAAGGAATTTCCCAATACCAAACACCATCCTTCCAATAACCGTTGTCCCCCACCTAAGCGCCATGATTAGAAGCTAGATTGAACAATCTAGGAAAAGCCACTTTGAGACTCTGATTACCAACCCAAATATCATGCCAAAAAAGGGTTTGAAGACCGTTGCCAATATCCTTCCAAACATTATCCACAAACCAACCCCCTGAGTCCTCACCAGAAGAGCCCACTTTTCCCAAGTCTCTCCAACACCTCGGAGAAAAGATATTCGGATGAGAAAGCCACTCTAGACCATATTTTGAATTTATTACCTTCACCCAAAAAGCATCCTTGTCTTGCAACCTACGCCATCTCCATTTCCCCAACAAAGCAAAATTAAAGCAAAAGAGATCCTTCACACCAAGGCCTCCTAACTCCTTAGACTTACAAACCACATCCCAAGCCACCCACGCAATACCTTTGCCACCCTGATTATTACCCCACAAAAATCTTCTTTGTAAGCTAACAATTTTATCTAGGACCTTCTTAGGTGCTTTATAGAGCGAGAGCATATAAGTAGGAATGTTAGATAAAACTGAGTTCAACAGGGTTAATCTACCACCAAAAGAAATATGCTTGCATTTCCAAGAAGCAAGCCTTTTAGACACAACCTCAATCATACCTTGCCAAGTGGATAACCTCCTGGGATTAGCCCCAACAGGAATGCCTAAGTAGAGGAAAGGAATAGAACCAACCTTACAAAATAAAAAATCCGCCGCTGCTGAGATAGAGGAGTCAGATAACCTTATCCCATACAGAGAGCTCTTGTTTGAATTGACTCTCAGCCCCGAAGCTAACTCAAAGCATCTAAGAATAGTCTTCAAGCAAAAAAAGATTTTTATGTGAAGGATTGCACACAATAATAGTATCATCCGCGAATTGAAGATCACAAACTTCGACACCATCTCTACCAATCTTGAGCCCCTCAAAAGCCCCAATAGATCTAGCCTTCCTAACCAACCCTGCAAAACCTTGATGTTATATTTTTTAAAATTTAAAAATTAGTTAACTAAATAAACCCAATTAATTTTATTAAAATACATAAATAGATAAACCTAATTATTAAAGAGATCCATTTAGATTTTAGGGTTTCCTTTTCTCCTTCTCCCCTATTTATGTCTATATTCATGTTTGTCCTCTCCTCTCTTTTCTCCTACTCCCTTTCTCTAAGTTTTCTCCTAGGACTATCAACCTCCTTCTCATATGTAATTGGAATTGCAACATTGAAACTATGATAGCTTGAAGCTCAGAGATGAGGAAAAAACACCTTCAATAGTGGTTTGCTTTGCTTGAGATTGAGTATCAATACTCAAATTGGGGTATATTCGTTGGCAAAAGCACCATAAATAAGTACTCGTACACCAATTTGCAATCCCTGTCAAACAAACGAATCTAATTTCTATATTCTAGATATTGTTAATATGTTTCATGATTAATTAATGGCTTCTAATGTATTAGATGTACACCTATAAATGCGTTTTCCACTTCCCACTCTGAGTTCTCATCATTTCAACTATCTCTCTTACATTCCCTCCTAGTAATTCTCCCCATACAACAAAAATTGCTACCTTTGAATTCTCAAACAAACATTGCATAGCACAAACGGTACTATAGTGTATTTTACCTTGTCATATCCAATAATCATACACTCAGAAGTACGGATTCGTCAAACACCCATGTCGGTGTCCGACACGTATCCGACACATACACTCGTATTTGTGAAAAATACGTATCTGTAGAGTATCTAAAAATAAAATAAATAAATATCAAACACGTTATATTTGTCTTCAATAAAATATAGGATATGTAGATTCGTTTTGAATAAAATATAGGATATATAAATTATTTTTCAATAAAATATAGAATATAATCGATATATAGATTCGTTTTCAATAAAATAAGATAAGATAGATTCGTTTTTAATAAACACCAACTTATTTAAATGCAACAAAGACTCATACCAACATACTGTCACACTGTTTGACCCTTCGATAGTCAGTACTCTCCGATCCACAACTTATTTTACTTTGGATATTTTGATTAACACTTATAATTTTATCATATTTTATGTGTTTTTTATTATTTTATATGCGTATTCCTGAACGTATCGTATCCTGTATTTTAGAAAAATTGTATGTCGACGTATCAGATACGTATCATATCTGATACACGTATCAATATATGTGCTTCATAGCTCATACATATCAAAGAATGAGCTGCTTAGTACATTACACTCTCATTTTGTGGAGTCTAGAGATGATAGATCTGCACATCTTTACTCTTATTATTGAAGGTTTCCAAGATTTAAATTCGACCTTATGGTCAGAAGGCAAACACCAAAAAACCTACCTGAAAAAATCGTGCAGTTAATTTGTCATTTGTCCTGTGCTTTTCTATATGTCCTGTCCTCGAGTGCAATCTATGGAAAGCATAATTTATAAGTGTGCAATCTACGGAAAGCAGGAAAAAAATAAAATGTCAATGCAATAAGAAGCAAGTATGTTCCATATCTCAATCAAGAAGGCGTGTGCTATGTGTAATCTAAAGTAATAGAAAAATGAACGCCATAAAAAACACAGGTCACTCTAGTCATTGATAGGGAAGTGTTTCATGTTACATGCTTAATTAATGACTTGTAATATAATTTATAAGATAGAGGAATTTGTGGAAAGCGGGAAAAATTAGAATTCCAATGGAGTCAGCAGAAAGCATGTGCACCATCTCAAACAAGAATGCATGTGCTATAGTAAACTACTTAAGTAATATAATAGAAGAGTGAATGAGTTGAAAAAACACAGGTCACTCTATTCAATTCAGGGAAGTGTTTCATGGTTCATGCTTAATTATCTGTTTCGGAATCTTTTCTAATTGATTTGGAAGAATGACTAATGAACTTTGGTAGATTATCTATTGAATATATTTAATGGATATTTTAAAGTCTTGGAATTACTCATTGACTCTTGAAGACTATGAAGTCCAACTTAGAAAGTTAGAGTAGCATTTTCAAGGTATTTTGAAAGTATGATAACAATTAACTTTCCATTACATCTTTATGATGAAACTTTCATCTCATTCAATATACAAAGGGAACTTGCGAGGAAGAGATGAACAAGTAAATGAGAATGAGCAATATAAAGAGTAAGTGAGAGAGTTGATATCACCATGAGAGTAGTATTCCTAGTGAAATACTAGAGAGAGTTTGTATCTTATCTTTCTTGATTGAGTTTGAATGTTATCCTCATAGAGTGAGAGCAATACAAATATTATAATCTTACTTTATATAGTGGTCTCATGTTTGTTTCCTTTTCACTTTAAGAATGTTTTTCCTTATTAAAATTCTTAGTGTCTTTCTTCTAAAAATATCCATTTTCTAGTACACATATGAGTGAAATTGGTTGCTAATTTTCAAACATTATTAAAACAAAGCAATCTATGGAAAGCGGGAAAATCAAAATGTCAATGCAATAAACAGCAAGTTTGTGCACTACCTCAAACAAGATGACATAAGCTATGTGCAAACTACTTACATAATGTAGCAGAGGAGTGAATGCGGCGAAAAACCAGGACTTCAGATTTGGGAAGATGAGGCCATGACGCTAGTAGTACAATGAACTAGCTGTTCCAACATTGTCCAAGTACTACCCCAGCTTATAAAAATCTACCATTTAAGTTCTTGTTCCAAGAACCGAAGGAGAACTTCCTTTTTCTCTAGAGAAAAAAATGAGAACTCTAGGATCAACACAATCAAGTTACCAAAATATTTACTTAGATGACAGTATCAAATATAATTTGTATATATATATATACCCAATAAACAGTTAAAAAACACCAAAATCCTTAGAGTATCTAACCAATGACACTGCCAAAGTGAAGTAATCAGTGATAGAAATGAGACAATCTTTTACGTCCAGTTTCATTTCTTTGATTTAATGATAGGGTAGAATTGCGGTAGTAGTAATCACTACAATTACTGTGAATTAAAAAAACATTTTTTAATTTATTGTGGTTCAATGCGGGCTAAATACTATTTAATGCAGTTGCATAACTGTGATTTAGTGTCACATAACAACTATGGTGTGAGAAAGTTACAGTGATCTCTGCAACTGCAATATTGTGACAACATCATGTCAGATGTAGTCTATAATTTGAATGATTGGGTAGATGTTTAATTAAAAAGGTAAAAATGAGGTTTTCAAACTTAATATGTTTTATGGAGATGTTATGCTATGTTAGAGGCTGTAGGAATTTTATTAGCCTTGCCATACATATTTTATATTCTTGTTCATAAAGCTGATTGCTTCTTTTACCAAAGTTATATGGAAGATTTTATCAGTGCATAATAGTTTTTGTTACTTTGGCATTTTATGCTAATGTTCTATGTTGTTTCAATTGTTAAAATTATTTTTGCCACTTTAATCTTGTGAAGATTTTCTATGTGAACAGTACATGGTAAGGAGTATGGATATGGAGCCCATGATTTCCCAGCTAGTGGTGTTTTTGAAGTGGAACCAAGGAAATGCCCTGGATTTACATACAGATGTTCCATCAATTTGGGCCAAGTAAATGTTCCTCGTTCTGAGTTCAGAACCTTTATTGAGAAGATTGTTAGTGAGTATCATGGTGATACTTATCACCTAATATATAAGAACTGCAATCATTTTACAAATGATGTCTCATGTAGATTGACCGGAAAACGGATCCCAAGTTGGGTGAATCGGCTTGCTAAGATAGGTAATACCATAAAGGGAAATTTCTTTAACACTTATTCTGAATTCACCATGAACTACACACTAGGTCAAAAAGCTACAAGCTCGTGTTTCTGAACAGCACCAGGACTTTTAGCCTTATCTTAGTCTCTATTGCAAGTGAGAGACACATCAAATAACTACTTCTGCATAGATGGTTCATAAAGTTTAGGTGCATGAACTTTTTTTAAATTGAAGTTACGGTCACAATTGCGGTAACAGTTGTGGTTATTATGATTACGGTCATTGTGGTCGGTCGTTGCGATGTGGATTGCGGTCATTGTAGTCTGAATTATTTTGTGATTAAAAAAATATTTTTGAATTCGATGCGGCTTGATGCAGTCTAATACGGCCTAATGAGGTCCAAATGTAGTCTGATGCGATTATTTTGCGGCCTAATGCAACCACATCATTGTAATTCGGTATCACACTGTAATTGCGATGTGATGCGGTCAACCGCAATATTACGGCCGCCTCTCAATATTGCACGGGCTCATTATTATATCATGGTCTCTATTATATCATAAAATATAAACTTTGAATTGAGTTCTAGTCAATTGTAATTACTATGTTTAGATGAAGTCTGCACTCCATTCCATCATCCACTTTCTTCAGGTTATATTATGAGAATAAAAGAAACCATATTAGTTGTTGTTATAGTCATTAATGATCTATTTGTGAGTTAAATTTTGAAGGGAAAAGAAAGACTTTAGAGCCACCTAACCAGTGCAATTCATGGCTCTAAGACTTCAATTTTGGGTGACAAATGTAGTAAAAATTGTCTCTTTCTTTGTTTTAGTCTAAAAAAGCAGCTTAGTGCATGATATTCCCACTTAGTCGCATATGGGATGAGTAGATGTATGCAATTTTACATCTGCAAGTGGAGAGACTGATTTTCTTGTTCTATACTTTTCATGTCAGAGAAATCCAATGAACACATTCCTAATCGCGGCCTTTTGGTAACAATTTCAGGTTCTCTATGCAGCTGTCTGCTTCCTGATACTCTTCAAGTAACTACTGTTAAACAGCTACCTGAATACCATCAATGTTCAGGTGTGTATATTTCCTAGTTCCTTATTATTTCTCACCCAATTTTTATCCTTATGCATTTATTATTTTATCTTGTTAACATAAGTAAACTTTCTGTTCTTCCTGTTTTTGGTGACTCTTTGCAGAAGATGAAGTGACAGAGTCTCTTTCATCTGCCACAGCATCACCAGAATTAGGTGATGAACAAGAAAAGTGCCTTCTGTCACCACTAGCAAGAATTGAAGATGTTTCTTTTGTTAAAGAGAAAGAGGTCCTAGTAAAATGAACTTCATGTGTTTGAGATGAGACAAATTATTTTGGCAATTCAGGCTGTCTTACCTGAAGTACTTGTTCATTTGGTTTACCATGATTCTTTTTACCCAGATCTAGTGATGTATTAATTTTTTTGTACCAAGCTTTTATGTATGGGGCTTAGTTGTTTATAATCTCTATCCTCTCAAATACTGGAGAGTCCCATATTAAATGAGCATTGTGACACGTTATACAAATAAAAATTTTAATCGATATAATTTTAACTTATTTTTGAATAAAAAGTTAAAATATTTTAGTACTAAAAGAGTTGAACTCTATTGTTTGTGTGCATAGTTTTATTGTTTGGAAAGGGTTGCTGGTGCTTTTAGGCATGAAAATGTCACCCCTTCCGGGAAACTGTATGAATGACTCTTTTATGAGGATATATAAGAGTTTTTTCTTTTTTTTGGGAGAAATTATAATGTACTTTCAGAGCAATGGTCTCAACAGTTGACGTAGTTTAGGATTTTATGAAGAGGATAAAATATTTTCTCACACGAGTAAATAAGTTATTTCATTCACACACTAAAATTATGACATGCGTTATATTTAATAATTTTCTATAAAAAAATATTTTTAAAAACTCAAAAAAATAGTACACGTATATCATTTTAATAACTGAAGAAAATAATTTTTTTCTAAATATGAGAAAATATATTTTCTTTTATAAAAAATGTTTTAAATTTAGTCATGTTATTATTATACAAACCATGTATCCCCCCACACACACATAGGATTGGGTGTAAAACTCTCAAAGCAAATAAGAACTTGTTCACAAGCTTACTTGAACATGATTTGTTCTACAGGCTCGTACAATTGTGTCCTTGAGTTCTCTTCTTGTAAGAACTTGTTTTTTGTTTGAGGTATTCATGTCAAATATTCAAATCTTTAATATATGTGATTTTGAATTCGTGCGAAAAATTAAAAATGTGAAGTTGTAGGTTCTGAGCATAGGATACATATAAAAGGGGAGTTGGCGCGAGTGACTTAAAAAATTAAATCATTCATACTAGACCATGGGGAGGCATGAGTGAAACACTTATCGTCTTTGGTATGGCTAAGTGTTGTTTAGAGTGATAAGATGTGTTTCCAAGTAGGCACACATCGCTTTGTATAGTATTGTTGCTTTTTGTTTGGTTTACATTGAATTTGGTAAACTAACCAAAAGTATTAAGTCTATTAACATGCTTGGCACTCGTCATGCCATCAGACAGGGGCAATTGTTCTATACAAGTGTCAGGACCGGTCAAAGGTCGGTCATCTACTAGTCAGACAAGATCTAGCCACACGATTATTGATCATGGCCAGACAGTAAGGATAAACCACTTTAGTAGTGGACAAGTTTAAGTTTCCCAATGGTAGAGGTAGTATAAATCTATGACATTGTTAGTCTAACACGCTACTAAAAGAACAAGGTCATGCCGTATATAATGATGATACTAATGGGAAATTCAACACAATAACAATGAAAACTCAAACAGAGTATATGCAATGAATAACAATTTCCCCAACTTGCTAGAATCTATAAGGAGCAATAACAAATAATGATAGTAAGTAAGAACACACAATGGACTTTTAACGTGAAAATCTTCCCGATGTGAGAAGTAAAAACCACGGGCACAAGCCAGTCAATCAAGTTCCACCGTCATCAAATTAGGAATACAAGAGTGTATCCAAATACAGCACAAAATGTGCTAAACAATACGATAAACAACATAGCAACAAGCTTGAAAATCAGAACATAAAGTTGCAGAAAAAACAGCCACTGTTATAGCTCATTTTCTACTACCATGGACGATTTCTCACTAATCCAACCGTTCAGAATGAAGTACCAGAAGTTGTGAACCTACTGTTCAAATTTCAGCTCAATCCAACTGTGAACGAAGAGATAGTCACAAATTTCTCACAGCTACTACGAGTTCCTACGGGTCGAGTTCTTTCAACTTCTCTCTCAGTTTTCTATTGCCTCCTTTTGCCTAAACTGATTTCACACCCTTTTCTCATATGATCCCTATCCATTAGATTAAGTGAGACAAGTGGAATTTTCCGAATTGAGTCTTTCTCCATATAGGAAGGGAGTCAAAACCCAACAATTCTCCCCCTCACAACTATGTAGAGAGAATCTCCAAAATGACGATCTCACAACAAGTTTCAAACCTCCACCTAGGGGTGAGCATGACCTGGCCCTACCTGCTCACTCGGCACGACCCAATCATGATCAGACCCGAATAGGGTCGAGTTTGATCGGGTCTAGGGTCGAGTTCAGGTTCAAATAATAGACCCATTCAATATTTAGGGTCGGGTAGGGACCAAGTATGACCCGACCTGTCTCATCCCATGGTCACTCACTCATCATGTTTATATGTGTTTCTACTCAAACGTGTACTGAGTAATGATACCTTTTGGCGAAAGTGTCATTGATTCTCTAATTTTTTATCATATATACATTATTAATAATATATATATACATATATCATTTTATATGTCAAATTATATATTCATAATAATAAATAATATTGAGAAGTCTTTATCTAAAATGAGTATGCATTATATTTAATTGGGTCTAGGGTCGGGTCAGGTTTAAAGGATGACCAAGTCGATATTTAGGGTCGGGTTAGCTTCAGGTCTAGATCCAGGTTCGGGTTCAAATAATAACCACACTAATATTTAGGGTCGGGTATGTGAAGAAGATCTTTGCTCCTGACCTTGACACAATTTTGATAAAGACACCAACATCACCAAAAAGAAGAAAATGAAGAATACTTATGAAGACAAAGAAGACAAAGCTTCAAGACAAATTAGTCTAAGTCTAAATAGGTACTTCTATCTTATACTCTTGAATATACAATAGTAGTAATGCTCAAACTATTTTTAAAAGAAAATTGAAACACTTCAATATACTCAAAAACAATTTTTAAAAATAGTGTATAACAGATTACTACATCTAATAACAGGTTACGTGTGTGAGAAAAGATATATCCAGCTTAAAAGTGATCAGAGTAATCCATTATTGTCTTTGAGTAATAGATTATCAGTTTTAATGAAGTTGAGTAACCAATTATTGACTTGATGTAATCGATTACTCTAAATCGAATTTAAATGCCTAGTGGACAAAATGTTTGGGTAATCGATTACCCACTGGTTGTAATTGATTATTGAGAGTTTTTGTATCAGATTTCAGATTTCAAAATGAAAGGTTTTCATCCCAAACGAAATGTCTTCACTCCAATCTATTCCTACCTTTTCGTAGAGGCACTATGGGTGATTGAAAAGTCTATTTAAAGGCATTGAATCTCACAACACAAACATACAACTCTCATACAAATTTTAAAAGCTCTTGCACACATTTTGAAATTATTTTTCTGCACTTTTGACAACTAGTTCTTAAACTTTCAAAGTTGATTTTTCTGAAGTTGCTTAATGTACAGTGTTTCAAAGTTTACCAACTTATAAAGAGCATTATTACTAAGTATAAAAAAGAGTTGATTGAATTGCAAGTTATATTAATTTCAAACTTGTAAAGACAATCTGCCATTGTTGTACATTCTTCATTATTATTGCAGAATACTTTCTTTCACAAGGGTGTGATAAGAAAGGGGATTAGAATCACTTGGAAATGTGTTTTCCAAGAGTGAATAAGGATTAGGGAGTGCGTAAGGTACATAGAGATCTCGGGGTGAGATATTGTAATTACAAATCATACTCTTTAGTGAAAAATCTATTGTGCTGCAAGAGTACTAGACGTAGCCTTTGGTGGACAAGAAGGTGAACCAGTATAAAAATCATTGTGTATTCTCTTCTCCCTTATCTCTTTGATTATTTATTTGTTTAATTTAGGCATATATTTTTCGCTCAATTTAAGTCTTGATTTTAGTCAAAAAGTGGCCATAATTTTAAGTTAACTAATTCACCCCCTCTTAGTTGCCATCTCATTCTTACAATTGGCACCAGAGCTATTTTTCGGTAAGATATTCTCAAATCTGATCCTATATCGAAGATGACCTCAAGATCATTCCTAGGAGAAGATTCCAACATCAACCGCCCTCCAAGCTTTGTTGAAGAGTGCTATGACTTTTGGAAAATCAGAATGAGGATCTTCATAGAATCTTAAGACTTGGACATATGGAACGCAATTGAAGAAGGACCATATGAACCCTTCACTGTAATCAACAACGTAAGAGAAGTAAAGCCCAAATCTTCATGGAACGATGATAATAAAAAGAAGGTGCAGTATGATCTCAAAGCAAAGAACATCCTCACATCAATAATTGACATTGACGAGTTCTTTAGAGTATCAAACTGAAAATCTGCCAAAGAAATGTGGGATACTCTAGAGAGTACACATGAAGGAATTGAGGAGGTAAAAAGATCAAGACTCGACACTCTTTCCCAGGAATACGAAATGTTTCGTATGAAACTTGGAGAGAAAATTCTGGATCTTCAAAAGAGGTTTACTCATCTTACAAATCAGCTTATTGCACTTGGTAAGGTACTATCAAACAGTGACTTGAACTTGAAGGTTCTAAGATCACTCACCAGAACATGGCAACCCTAGGTAACAACCATTTCTAAAACCCCAGGTAACCCCAGAGAGCCTACATTGCTTTAAAAGACAATGATACCAATTCCGCTTCTGAACAAGAAAATGAAGAACATGCACATATTTCCTTGATGGCATCTCATCATTCTGATGATGAAGAGGTAAATAATACTCAACTATATTCTTCTGAATTACAAACTGCATTTAATGACTTGCATGATGAATATGATAAACTCACAAAAATGTTTCTAAAACAAAAAACTGAGTTAGATGCATTTAGAAAC
>NW_017722874.1:0-1174 GCF_001865875.1 Lupinus angustifolius
ATTCAAAAAACCATGTTTCTAAAAAACAAAGTGTCTCAACTAAGATAAACTTTGAAAAACAAAGCATCCATGCATTTAAAAATAGTAATAATAAATCTAGGATACATAAACATCAACCCACATGTACATACTGTAAAAACCATGGACACACACCAAATACTTGTAAAAATAGAAAATATGGTGTACCCCTAGGTCATTCTAGATGGGTTGAGATATGTACTAACTATGTAGGAACCAAAGAATATTGGGTACCTAATAAAACTTAAACTGTTTTGCAGGATAATTTGAGAGCCGCATGCAACTTATGGTACTTGGATAGCGACTGCTCAAAACACATTACAGGCGATAGAAACAAGTTCTCTGTCCTCACTCCAAGGGACAAAGGCTATGTCACATATGATGATAACAACAAGGGAAAAATACTTGGAGTTGGTAGAATTAGCAAGCCACCCTCAACAACCATAGAAGGTGCATTATATGTTGAAGGACTCAAACACAATCTTCTAAGCATAAGTCAATTATGCGACAAAGGCTTCCATGTGGCATTCTACCCAGATAAGTACATCATCGAAAGTAAGAATTCTCAAAACTCTAAACGTATTGGTAGGAGGATAAATAATATATATATAATTGACATAGACTCCTCTTTACCAATAGCATATTTTGTTGCTAATGATAATCATGATGCATGGCTTTGGCATAGGAGAATTGCTCATATACATATGGACCATTTGAATAAACTCATTAAGAAAGATTTAGTTGTTGGTTTACCCAAAATGAAGTTTGTTATAGAAAAACTATGAAGTGCTTGTCAAATGGGTAAACAAACAAAAACTTCTTTTAAACCTAAGCATATGGTTTCTTCCGATAGACCATTGTAGTTACTACACACAGACTTATTTGGCCCCTCAAGGACAAAAAGTTATGGTGGTAACTACTATGCTCTTGTTATAGTAGACGATTTTTCGAGATATACTTGGACTCTATTCTTAGTTCATAAGAATGAGGCATTCAAAGAATTTAACATTTATGCTAAAAGAGTTCAGAATGAAAAATCACTAAAAATCGCTGCTATAAGAAGTGATCATAGGGGAGAATTTCAAAATTCTTCATTTGAAGAATTCTGTGACGATATTGGCATCAATTACAATTTTTCTGCTCCTAGAACACCACA
>NW_017722875.1:0-19438 GCF_001865875.1 Lupinus angustifolius
GGTTTTTAGAAGAACTAGCTCGTACAATGTTAAATGAAACTAACCTCCCAAAATTTTTCTAGGCTGATGCAGTAAGTATTGCATGCTATGTTTCAAACCGAGTTCTTATAAGAACAATTCTTAAGAAAACCCCCTATGAACTCTTTAAAGGTAGAAAACCAAACATTTCTCATTTGCATGTATTTGGTTGTAAATGCTTTGTTTTAAATAATGGTAAGGATAACTTAGGTAAGTTTGATGTATAAGCTGATGAAGGTATCTTCTTAGGCTACTCTCTTACGAGTAAAGCTTGTAGAGTTTTTAATAAAACAACTCTTCCTATGGAGGAATCCATTCATGTATCTTTTGATGAAACTAATCCTATGATAAAGGATGGGTTAACCTTTGATGAAGAGGACTTGCCAACTTCCCCTGCTAAATAAAATTCTATTAATGATTCTACAACTAATACTTAGCATTTGAAAATGGATGATGATCTATCTTCTCAAGAAGAGCATATTCATTCTGATTTACCAAAAGAATGGAGAACTCATCGAGATCATCCTATTGACAACATCATTAGTGATATAAATAAGGGTGTCACTACCCGATTAATACTAGAAAATGTTTGTCTAAACATGGCCTTCATTTCTCAAATAGAACCATCCAAGATTGATGATGTAATCGAAGATGAACGCTGGATTCTTGCGATGCAAGAAGAATTAAACCAGTTTGAGAGAAATGAAGTTTGGGAACTTGTTCCTAGACCTAAAAATAGGCATGTTATAGAAACTCGTTGGGTATTTTGAAAGAGAGTCATGAAATATCTTAAAGGCACAACTGACAATGGATTGTGGTATCCAAAAAGGAAGTATATGTGATTTGGTTGGTTATTCAGATTCAGATTTTTCTGGATGCAAAACTGAGAGGAAAAGTACAAGTGGTACTTGTCACATTTTAGAAAATGCTTTAGTCTCTTGGTCTTGCAAGAAACAAGTATGTGTGGCCCTAAGCACTATTGTAGTTGTTGTGCCAAGTGTTGTGGCTTAAGCAACAATTACGAGATTATGGCTTAGACTTAGGCTGCACTCCACTAAGATGTGACAATACTAGTGCTATAAACCTCACAAAGAATTCAGTTATATATTCTAGAACCAAACACATAGATATAAGCAATGACTTCCTTAGGGACCATGTCCAAAAGAATATGTAACTGTGGAATTCGTTGATACTCATAACCAACTAGCAAATATTTTCACTAAACCCTTGGCTAAAGAACCTTTTTTTATAAAATTAGACGTGAATTAGGTAATCTTGACGAAGCTTACCTATCTTAACATGATTATATGATTATATGTATGCTTTATTATGTTTATCTCATGCCTACTTGTACTTAAAAGTGCTTATTTATGTTTAAAACTTTAAAATTTTGGGTTAAAAATCATTTTTATAGCATCAACATGTGTAAAAATAAGTTTTTCTAGGGTCAGCAATCAATTACACTGGAGAGAAATCGGTTATAGGGTTAAACAGGGAGTTTCGCTAACCAATTACGCAAATGTTGTAATCGATTACTCAAAGCTGCTGTTTGAAATTTTTTAATTTGAGTAAACGATTACTCAAAGTGAGTACCGATTACTCAAAGTGAGTACCGATTACTCTATGTAGTTATATATGTGATTTTTCAATTTTTTCAATTTTTTTCAAACTCATCTTCTTCCTCAACTCATGTACAACTCGTGTTCAACCTCATCTTTATCTAAAATCTTCATTTTTGATCCATTTTGGGTGATTTTTGTATCTATTCATATCACATTTTCAACTCTAAACACTTCTACACCATCACTTTCGTGTTTAGTGGCGTAAATCAAAAACCCCCAAATCTCCAAAACCCAAAAACCTAAAAACTCAAAAACCTCAATCCATGGCTTCCTCTTCTAGATCAAAGAAGCAATGCACAAATGTGACTCAAAGGAACCAAGGAACTTCATCTTTAGAGTCTAACCCTCTGGATTTGACAAAATTTCTTGCTAATGATGAGCAACGTAAAGTCTTTCTGGAGCACTTTTATGGTCGAGTCATCTTTACTCTGAAATATGGTAATGTAGGGAATTTTGAGTTTGAAAATTTTCTTTTTCCTTATCCTTTATGGCAACAAAATCTTTTTGACTTTTGCTGTGAAACTAACATCATTTATCTTGAACTTGTTCAAGTATTTTACTACAATATGAACTTTTAGAAAAATCGTCTTACTTCCTATGTGAAAGGAAAAGACTGTTTTGGATTTGAAAACTTTTAGTTCATTATTCTGTAACATACCCTTTTAAGATAGCATAACATGTTTCGGCCTTGTATGTGAATGAGATAACTATGATCAAAAGGATTTCTACCATTCTCTGTGTAGAATTTCTAAAGAGGAAATAGAAATGCGTCAGCAACATGGCGTTGGTGAGACTGTTAAAAATAGAGATATCCTATATGTTGGACATCTCAAACTTGAAGATCATTTGCTTCATTATTTTCTGAGCTATGTCATTTTACCAAAATTTTCAAACCGTTCTCAAATTAGTGACATAGAACTCCAATTGATGTATGCTATGAAGTTTAACATCAAAATCAATTGGACTCAGATGATAATGAGACAAATGTAGAATGTTCGAGGAACTCAAAGCCCTTTGCCATATGCAATTTTCATAACCAATATTCTTGAACATTTCGATTTTTCTACTAATGGTGAAACCAAGGTCGCTCTAAATCTTCACGAAAGCAAGATTGATGTGGAAGTAGTCCACAAAATGGGTTTCTCCATAGATTCAATAGACCAACTACTACTGATGATTAACCAGAACCTACCAATCCTAACCCTCCTGAACGTCAACCTTTTGAGTTTCATGCTCAATCTTCTTCCCCATCTGTTGTCATGCCTACCAATCAGATGATTATGGATGAGTTGATTTTTCTTCGAGGCTACATCACTAACTGGATGGATGCCTTTGATACTCAAAATCAACAAATCCAGTTTGAACTTCATCGTCTCTCTTCTAAGATGAGTAGCATGGACGTTGATGAAAACAACTCTGAGCCTGAGTCTTAGATTGTGTCTAGGATTTCTGTTTGTTTTGATGCATGTCTCTGAACAATTTATTGATTTTCTGGTTGTAATCATTTCATACTCTCGGACAAAAATTGCTTTATGTTATTTTTCTGTTGTTATTTGTGAACAAATATCTGAACATCTATGTTTTATGATATTTATTGCGATGTTTATTTTATATTTTATGAATATGTATGCTATATATATATATATATATATATATATATTGTATTGGACTCTTGGCTTTTCTACTTTTTGATGAAGTCAAAGGAGGGAGAAAAGTTGAGAGAAATGTATTTTCTATTTAAAACATTTCAGGCACATAACTCCAAATGAAGGGGGGAGCATACTCAAGTCATCTTAACATATCTCAAAGTATGCTGCTCTCAGAAAACTACACTGTTAAAGAAGATATTGGTTTGTCATCATCAAAACGGGGGAGTTTGTGAAGAAGATCTTTGCTCCTGACCTTGGCACATTTCTGATGAAATACACCGACATCACCAAAAAGAAGAATACTTATGAAGACAAAAAGAACAAAGCTTCAAGACAAATTAGTCTAAGTCTAAGTAGGTACTTCTATCCTATACTCTTGAATATACAATAGTAGTAATGCTAAACTATTTTTAAAAGAAAATAGAAACACTTCAATATACTCAAAAAAAATTTTCAAAAATAGTGTGTAACGGGTTACTGCTTCTAAGTAACAGGTTACGTGTGCGAGAAAAGAGTCATCCAACTTAAAACTGATCAGAGTAATCCATTACTATCTTTGAGTAACATATTACCAGTTTTAATGAAGTTGAGTAACCGATTACTGACTTGCTGTAATCGATTACTCTAAATCGAATTTAAATGCCCAGCCGACAGAATGTTTGGGTAATCGATTACCCATTGTTGTAATTGATTACTGAGAGCTGTTGTATCAGATTTTTGATTTCAAAATGAATGGTTTTCATCCCAAACAAAATGTTTTCAATTCAATCTATTCTTTCCTTTTCGTAGAGGCACTATGGGTGATTGGAAAGTCTATGTAAAGGCATTGAATCTCACAACACAAACACACACCTCTCATACAAATTTTAAAAGCTCTTACACACATTCTGAAATTATTTTTCTCCACCTTTGGCAACTAGTTCTTAAACTTTCAAAGTTGATTTTTCTAAAGTTGTTTAAAGTACAATGTTTCAAAGTTTACCAACTTATAAAGAGCATTATTAATAAGTATACAAAAGAGTTGAATGTATTGCAAGTTATATTACTTTCAAACTTGTAAAGGCAATCTGCCATTGTTGTACATTCTTCATTATTATTACAGAATACTTTCTTTCACAAGGGTGTGATAAGAAAGGGCATTAGAGTCACTTGGAAAAGTTTTTTCCAAGAGGGAATAAGGATTAGGGAGTGTGTAAGGTACATAAAGATCTCGATGGTGAGATATTGTAATTACATCTCATAATCTTTAGTGAAGAAATCTCTTGTGCTGTAAGAATACTGGACGTAGCCTTCGGTGGACAAAAAGGTGAATCGATATAAAAATCCTTGTGTATTCTCTTCTCCCTTATCTCTTTGATTATTTATTTGTTTAATTTTTGCATATATTTTCTGTTGTACTTTAACTCTTGATTTTATTAAAAAAGTGGCCATAATTTTAAGTCAACTAATTCACTCACATCTTAGTTGCAATCTCATTCTTATAGGGTAAGGACAAGCCTTAACCCATAACAACCTGACATATTCTCACCCCTACTTCCACCTTGGTAAGGCCTTAGTCATCATATCAACATCATTATCCTCTTATGAACCTTAGCCAATTCCAACAACCTAGCATCCAAAGCATCAAGTATCCAATGATATCTCACATCAATGAGTTTGGACCTAGAATGAAAAGTTGAATTCTTCTCTAGATAAATTTCACTTTGATTATCACAAAATAACAAGTATTTGTCTTGGACAAAACCAAGCTCCTGCAAGAATTTCTTCACCCAAAGCAACTCCTTGCATGCTTCTATAATGGTAATAAACTCTGCCTCAATAGTGTACATTGCAACACACTTTTGCAACCTAGATTGCCATGTCAGAACTCCTCCTAAAAAGCCTGAAGTGGACTTTCTGGAATCAATATCTCCAGCCATATCAGAATTAGTATTGCCCACAAGAGTAGGTATATCACCTCCAAAACAAAGCCTCAAATTAATAGTACCACAAAGGTATCTCAAAATCTATTTCACAATATTCCAATGCTCTCTACTTGGATTTGACATAAATCTAGTAACGGTACCAACAACATGTGCAATATCTTGTCTTGTACACACTTTTTCGTACATCAAACTCCCCACAACAGATTCATAAGAAACTTGTTGTATATTTGATTTTTCAGCTTCATTTGAAGCACAATATTTAGCACTCAACTTAAAATGAGTAGAAAGAGGAGTGCTTACCGCCTTAGCATTTTCCATTTGGAACTTCTGTATCACTCTCGTAATACAGTGTTCCTGTGACAACCAAAGTTTCTTTTCTTGCCAATTTCGCATGATTCTTATACCAATAACAACTCCATGTGTTTCATGGAAAATGATTTACCTAATTGCTTATTTAACTTCTCAATCATGGAAATATTTTCCCAACAATAAGTATCTCATCAACATACAATAACAAGATGATGAAATCATCATTAGAAAACTTTCTAATGGAGACACAATGATCAGAAGTAGTCTTCTTGTAGCCTTGCACATGCATAACAGACTCAAACTTCTTGTACCATTGTCGTGGAGCCTACTTCAAACCATATAGGCTCTTGCTCAACCTACACACAGTCTTCTTTCCCTTCAACAAGAAAAACATCAGGTTGTTTCATATAAATCTCTTCCTTCAAATCACCATGAAGAAAATCATTTTTTACATCCATTTGCTCTACCTCCAAATCAAGAGTAGCAGTCAAACTCAATACAATTCTAATGGATAACATCTTCACCACGGGAGAAAAATCTCACTGAAATCAACACTCTTTCTCTGTTTGGAACCTTTAACCACCAATATGGCTTTATACATTGGAGATGCAGAATTACTTTCTTGGTTCACCCTGTAAATCCACATGTTTTCCAAAACCTTCTTCCCTTTTGGTAATTTAACCAAATCAAAAGTGGATTATCATTCAAGAACTTCATTTCCCCTTGCATTGCGTCCAACCACTTCTTCTTTTCTTCATTCTCCATGGCCTCATGATAATATTCAGGTTCTCCTCCATTTGTCACAACAACATAATCATCAGAAGGGTACCTAGTAGATGGTTTCCTCTGCCTATTAGACCTCCGAAGTTGAACTTGAGGTGGTTCATGAGCATCACCAAGATTCTCATCTTGTGACATCTCATGTTCATCTTCACTAATATCAATGGGAACATCTAACTCATATCCAAGCTGATGATCACCAACATAAACATGTTGCTCACCATTTTGAAAGTTATTCTCAACTGTATCCATATCATGTGCATGCATCCAAAATGGATCAATATCAGACAATCTACTATCTTCCTCAGGTGTAGTGTTCTTCATCTTATCGATGTCTTCAATAGTTTGGTCTTCCATGAACTTCACATCATTGGTTCTAACAACCATTTTCTCAATATGATCATACAACCTGTAGACAAATTCATCTTCACCATAACCGATAAAGATGCACTTCCTTGTCTTCACATCCAACTTGGACTTTTCATCATTTGGAACATGCACAAATGTCTTGCAACCTAAGACTCACAAATGATCATATATGGCATTCTTGCCAAACCAAATCTTGTTTGGTACCTCAGCATTCAAAGCAACTACAAGACTAAGATTAATAACATGCACTATTGTATACAAAGCCTCGCCCTAGAAATGTTTAGGTAAGTTTGCTTCATAAAGCATACACCTAAGTCTTTCAACCATAGTCTTGTTCATCCTATCCGCTAAGCCATTAAGTTGAAGAGTCTTTTCATGTCTAATACCTTGTTGTTTGCAGTAAATATCAAATAGTCCATAATACTCACCACCGTTGTCAGTATGAATGCATTTTAGCTTCTTGCTAGAATATCTCTCAACCAAAACATGGAATTGTTTGAAATTTTCAAGCACTTGGCCCTTTGTCTTCAAAGCATAGACCTAAAGCTTCCTTGAACAATCATCAGTAAAAGTAGCAAAGTAAAGTGCACTACCAAATGACTTTACCTTCAATGGACCACAAACATCAGAATGAACCAATTTAAACAACTCTGACTTCCTTGAGGGAGAATGCTTCTCAAAGAATATTTCGGTCTGCTTATCAGCCATGCAATGAGAACATTTCTCCAACTCTGCATTTTTCAATCCCAGAAGTACATCATTTTTGGCTAAATAATTCAACCATTTTTCACTGATATGATTGAGTCTACGATGCCACAAAGAAGCCTCCATATCCATGTCATTTACACTTTCTTTAGCAACCAAAGTTTTTGTCCAATACAATTTAGAAATTTTCTCTCCTCTGGAAACAACCCAGTTACCTATGGTGAGTTTCCATTTTCCAAAACCAAAGTGATTATCATAATCACCATCATTAAGCATTTGCACAGAGATTAAATTGAAACGATCATCTGGAGCATGTTTAACTCCTCTCAACCACAACCGCACTCCCGTGTTGGTATGCAAACAAATACCACCAATACCAACTACCTTTGACACACCATCATTATCCATCTTCAAAACTTCAAAATCACCAGAAGTGTAAGATGTGAAGAAATCCTGTCGTGGTGTAACATGCAGTGTAGCACCACTATCAATTATCCACATACTCTCATCTGTCACAAGTAGTGGTAGTGACACGATAATCATCACCATGATTCTTCTCGTTCTGCTTGCCCTTCTTGTCTTTTTTTTCTCCATTTTCCATTGAAAACAGTTCTTATGTATGTGACATGCTTTGTGACAATAGTGACACTCTACATTCTTGTATCTAGACTTGGACTTACTTCTGCCCTTTTCTCTATCACCTTTCGGTTCCTTTCTATGACTTCTCCCATGTTTTCAGTGACAAAAACCTCAGAATGAGATGAAGTACCATGTGCCTTCCTTCTCATCTCCTCATTAAGAATACTTAGTTTTGTACTTTTCAAAGAGACCATACCATTAGGGGCTGAATTTGTAATTTAAACTTGAAATGTTTCCGAAGAATCTGGTAGAGTATTCAGTAGTCATAGTCTTAATAATTCATCATTAAACTTGATACCCATTCCCGGTAATTGATATGGGAGCCCTTGAAAATCATTCAAGTGATCTGAAATAGAAGCCCCCTCCTTGTACCTCAAATTCACCAAGGAATTCAACAAATATAATTTATTATTCTCTGATTTAGAAGCATACAAGGATTCCATTTTCTTTCATAAAGATTTTTCCTTTTCCTCATTAGCAATGTGATTGTAGATATTGTCTTTTATATATTGCTGAATGAAACCACAAACTTGTTGATGTTGAAAACTCCAATCCTCATTAGACTTCGATTCTAGCTTCTTAGTACCAAACACAGGAATATGCAAATTCTTCACAAATAAGATATCTTTCATTTTTCCTTTCCACAAGTCATGGTTAGTGTCATTCAAACATATCATTCTATATGTATTTGCCTCCATCATTCAAGCAAGTCAAATAACCTCAAACCAAAGAGCTCTAATACCACTATGATGGGAAATTCAACACAGTAATAATGAAAACTCTAACAGAGTATATGCAGTTGATAATAATTTCCTCAATTTGCTAGAATCTATAAGGAGGAATAACAAATAATGGCAATAAGTAAGAACACGCAAAGGACTTTTAACGTGGAAAACCTTCCCTATGTGAGAAGTGAAAACCGCGGGCATAAGCCAGTCAATCAACCTCCAAAATACAGCACAAAACATGCTCAACAATACAACAAATAACATAAAAACAAGCTTGAAAATAAGAACATAAAGTTGCAGAAAAAACAAAAAAAAATAGCCATTGTTATAGCTCATTTTCTAGCACATCGGATGACTTCTCATCGATTCAAACGTTCAGAATTAAGTACCAGAAGTGGTGAACCTACTATTCAGAATTATGAGTTCCTGTGTGTTGAGTTCTTTCAACTTCTAGCTCACTTTTCTATTGCCTCCTTTTGCCTAAATTGATTTCATGCCCTTTTCTCATCTGACTCATATCCATTAGTCTAAGTAGGACAAGTGAGTTTTGCCCAATTAGGTCTTTCTCGACATAGGAAGGAAATCCAAACCCAATAGATACCTCACCTTTGAGTAAAATATTCTACACCCCATATTATAATTAGGTGAAGTCACTCGAAAGGAAAGAGAAATTAATTCTCTATACTCTCTCTATCTTAAAAAATACTCCTGCATAAGTGATAAAGTCCATTTTCAGGTATCCATCCAAGTTTGGCTATTGTTTGTATGATGATCAGAAACTAAATGAGAGAGAGAGAGAACAAGAGATAAATAGAGAGATAGATTAGAAACTGAGTTCTATTATTTTCTTCAATTCAAAAAATTATAACACAATGATAGTTATGCTTCTATTTATAGAAGCAGTGATTATTACAAATTTGTGTAACTGCCATATGTTTGTCTACTCATAAATACTTTAAAATCAAAATTTCAATAAATAAATTTTTGAATTTTTGAAGATTTGTTTTCATAAAAAAATTGGCAATCAAATAAATTAAAGATTACAATATAGAAGATGCAAACCATATCAAATCAAATAATTTTCATTTAAATTTGATTAGGTTGCACAAATTGCTTTGATTTCATCCAAATTTGATCAATGGAATAACTCAAATATTGCAATCTCAAAATTTGTGAATTAAATCAAATAAATTCAATATCAATTTAATTGGGATGCACTTTTAAAAAATAGCAATCATAATAAGTTAATAATATCAAGTAATAATATTATTGTTTTTAAATGACTTAATAGTCACTTACTAGTCTTTTATGGATTTAATGGTGATTATTGGTATCATAATAACTCAGAACCAACCCAATTTTCGCTTTTGTATTTAAACAAAATTTAAAAATAGTTTTGAGTGAATTAAAGATCACTTATTGACATTTTTATGGAGGGAAACTCCTCTTTAAAAGTCAAAATGTCAATTTCATTTTAATTTTTGTTACCCTTATTTAAACAAATATAAAAAATGCATTTGAGATATTTTTTGTGATTCTATAAAAATCAAATTATTATTTGTTACCTATTTGAAGATTATACAATAATTTTAGAATTTTTACGGAATCACTACAGAATTTTCACCAAAAAGGATCCCAACTACATTTATATTTTTTAAAAAGCCAAAAGATTACTTTTAAACTTAGTTTTGGGTATTACAAGAGAAAAAATTTAAAAATAAGGCAAGCAACTTTACACGTGAATAGTAAGAGAAAAAGAAAAATAGGGAGAAAAAGTTATCCCAAAGTAATAAGGGTCATTTAGGATTTTCTGTGTTTATTCCATTTGATCAACTCTGAATATATACAAGGAGAGGACCAACCTTGCCTCCTATAATTGCTCCTACCTAATCCTAAAATAGCTACATAAAATAGAAAATACAGAAGAACAAATCTGTTAATTATTATGACAGATATGATGATAGAAACATGTCATATATTTCCATATTTAGCTTAATACCCCCCTCAAGTTGGAGCATGAGAATTCTCAATGCCCAACTTGCTTAGAAAATAATTGAACTGTGAACTGCCCAATGCCTTTGTGAATATATCTGCCATTTGCGTACGAGTAGGAACATAGGATGGGTGAATGTTGCCGGTCAATATCTCATCTCGAATGAAGTGACAATCTACTTCAATATGCTTGGTTCGTTCATGGAAAACGGGATTTTTGGCTATATGCAATGCAGCCTGACTATCACAATAGAGGCGCATAGGCGTGGGGTGTGTCACCCCAAGGTCTAACAAGATTCCTTTTAACCACTTTAATTCACAAGTCGTGGTTGTCATGGATCGATACTCTGCTTCTGCTGATGATCGGGACACCATATGCTGTTTTTTATTCTTCCAAGAGATTGGAGAATTACCTAAGAGTACAAACCACCCGGTGAGAGACCTTCTGGTCAAAGGACAACTGGCCCAATCTGAATCACACCAACCATACAGCTGCAAATCACAGTCACGATGTAGCATAATGCCTTGTCCTGGATTACCTTTCAAATAACGGACCACCCGCAATGCAGCTCCCCAATGTTCATCCTTTGGTTGGTGCCTAAACTGTGAAAGAGTATGAATACAGTAGGACAATTCTGGTCGGGTGAAGCAAAGATAGATGAGACGGCCTACCAAGCGACGATATCTTTCTGGATCATCAAGCAGACTACCATCGGCCAACGCTAGGCGATGATTTTGCTCCAAGGGAGTGGTTACAGGTTTGGCCCCTAGTAGCCCAACTTCATATATGATATCCAACGAATATTTACGTTGGCAAAGAAAAATTCCAGTGGGATTCCGAGCAACCTCAACACCCAAGAAATACTTCAAGGCACCTAAATCTTTCATGTGAAAACAATCACTTAAATATGTCTGGAATTGTTGTATAGCAGCATGATTGCTTCCAGAGATTATCAAATCCTCAACATAGACAAGCACACCAAGTTGTGTGTCACATTGGTGTAAGGTAAACAACGAGTAGTCCAAAGAAGACTGCTTAAAACCATATACCTTCAGTGCAGCGGACAGTTTTGCGAACCAACATGTTGGAGCTTGTCTTAACCCGTAGAGCGATTTACGAAGCTTACACACCATCGCTTGATGTTGCACCTTAAATCCTGGAGGCATTTTCATGAATACCTCCTCGTGGAGATCGCCATGAAGAAATGCATTGTGTACATCCATTTGATGTAATTCCCAATCCTTTGTTGTAGCGATGGTCAAGAACATGCGCACTGTAACCATCTTAGCAACTGGTGCAAATGTTTCTGTAAAATCCACACCTTCTACTTGGTGATTGCCAAAAATGACCAACCTTGCTTTAAACCGCTCCACAGTGCCATCTGAGTTATATTTGATTTTATACACCCATTTACAGCCAAGAGCCTTCTTTCCGGGGGGTAAGTGTTCCATGGACCATGTCTTACTGTTTTCAAGTGCTTGAATCTCATTTTGCATAGCTTTTCGCCATCTTGCATCCTTTATAGCCTCATGAAAATATGTGGGCTCTCGGTTTTCTGTAATAGCTGCAAGAAAATGGCGATGTCGCAAAGAAAATTTATTACAATTCACATAATGTGCTATAGGGTAGGGTGCACCTGGATTATGCGTTGGAACAGGTGAACAAATGGAAGGGCTCATTTTTCGGATTGTATTTATGACATAACCACGCAAGCGAGCTGAGGGATGTTTTACTCTATGCCCCCGTCCTAGTAAATCATCACTGTGTTGATTTCCATGTTCAATGTTGTCTTCTTGTTCACCAGTTTCACATGTACCCCCCCCCCCCTTGCGTCAACACATGTGTCTCCCTGTACGCCAACACCCACCTCATCGTCTTGTCTTGGTTGTATGATGCTTCTGTCAATAGCATCATCTTCCTCCCAAGTATCTACATGATTTCCTCCATCTAGTGTTTCATGAGGAGGATTTGTGATACACCTCTCCTCGGATGCAGGCATTCCCTGAGCAAAAGGAAAATTTGTTTCAACAAACTCAACATCGCGTGACACAAAAAAATCTTTTGTTTCTAGATCATATAGTTTCCATCCCTTCTGACCATAAGGATACCCAACAAAAATACACTTACGGCTCCTACTTTCAAATTTATCTCCTTTATGGCCCTGATTATGTGCGTAACATAGTGATCCAAAGATTTTCAAGTGCGCATAAGAGGGTTCTTGTCCATGTAAGACTGCATATGGAGTTTTTCCTTTCAAAACTGAGCTTGAAGTACGATTAATCAAGTATCCAGCAGTACACATTTCCCTCAAAAATCAATAGGAAGATTTTATTGAAAGCGCAATGCTCTTGCCACATTTGAAATATGTCTATGTTTTCTTTCCCCTCTTCCATTTTGTTGCGGTGTCCGTACACATGAAGTTTGAAAAACAATTCCATGTTCTAGAAAGTAATTTTTCATGCATGTAAATTTTGTTCCATTATCACTACGCACCATTTTAACTTGCTTATTATATTGCCTTTCAACCATAGCTAAGAAATTCAGCAGCGTGCATGACACTTCTTTCTTATCAATTAGTAAAAATACCCATACGGCACGTGAACAATCATCTACTATTGTAAGAAAATATGAAGCACCACAAGAAGATAAAGTTCTATATGCTCCCCATAAATCACAATGTATTAATTCAAAAACTTCAGAAGCTTTGTGGTCACTTAAAGGAAATTTATTTCTACTTTGTTTCGCTCGTTGACATACCTCACAAGCTTTATTCATCAACTCACTATTTTTACCACAACTAACAGTGGGAACTAATTGGGTAGTCTTCCAAGAAGGATGTCCTAAACGCATGTGCCATAGATCAAGTTGGTTCACTCCATTAGTCTTGAAAGCCTTTACTCTTGACATCCCGTGGAACTAATAGAGCCCATCCCTTCGTTCACCCGATTCAATCAGTATCCTCGAAGCGCGATCCTGTATAACACAAAGACTATTAGTGAATTGAACAATGCAATTTGACTCATCTATCAATTACGACACAGAGATTAAATTTCACTTTAAACTGGGAACATAAAGAACATTTTCAAGCTTTAGATCCCCATTAAGTATATTTTTTCCCTCCTTAGTTGCAGTAATATGTTGTCCATCTGGCATTCCAACGGGGCACCCAGGTACATCTCATAATTCACATAACCCCTTTAAGTTTCCTGTCATATGGTTTGATGCACCCGTGTCAATGATCCATGAATTGTATGTTTGCTTACCAGTCATTCGTTCACTTATGCTTTGCTTACGAGTATTCAACATCTCAATTAGAGTTTGCCATTGTTTAAAATTAAGGCCTGCCAGACCAAATTTTTTAGCATCTACACATGCAGCACATGCGACACCTCTTCCAGTACCTATGACTTGTGCAGCATTAGCACGCATAGTAGCCTCCTCGTCCACGTCCCATACCTATTCCGGTGCGTTGCTGTCCTTTACCCCGTCCACTACTTATTCCTTCATTTCGAGGACGATCAGCCCACCATTCAGGATATCTGATGAGCTGAAAACAATTCCTTGCGTCGTGGCCTGATCTATTGCAGTGTGAACAAACAACACCTTTGTCCTTTGTATCTTCACGTTCTCTTGATTTAGCACCAATCTGGACGACGAACCCCACAATATCTCCTCGTTCTTCCTTAGCACGAGTGATAGTCTTCATCCTTTCCTCTTGTATAAAGGTTGAATATACCCTATTTAAAGAGGGTAAAAGATCTGCAGCAAGTAGATTTGAACGTATCATTCCATAAATTACATCATCCAATCCCATTAAAAATTGATGGACTCTTTCTTCTTCCCGTCGTTTTTCTAGCTTGGATGCGATATCACACGTGCAGCCTCGGCATGTGCAGATATGAAGCTGCTCATAATTGGCTAGTTCATCCCACAAACTTTTCATCTTTCCATAGTATGTAACCATGGAAACAACACCTTGCTTGCAACCTTCTAATTCAGATTTTAGTTGTTGAATTCTGGGTCCATTGACAACTGAAAATCTCTCCTTGATATCATCCCATAGGTCTCTCGCGTTCTCCATGTATGATATTGTCGAGCGTAGGTTGGGCTCCACTGTATTTAAGATCCATGATACCAACATGGACTGGACAGTCCACCAGTCCTCCATCTCAGAGGATTCTTCCTCTGGTTTTCCAATCGTGCCATCAATGAAGCCCCACTTTCTCCAAGCTCGTAAAGAGGTTCGCATGGCTCGAGCCCATTCTTCATAGTTTTCACCTCGCAGTTGTACCTGGGTGATCACACTCCCTGGATTGTCACTCGAACTCAAATCATAAGGGGATTAGATTTTTCTGACAGACTCCATCTTTGTCTCCATTGCAGCCATCAAAAAGGGTCTAGATCTAGGATTTTAAATGTATGGCTCTTGATACCATGTCAAAACAAGTTGTGTTTTGTTTTCTGTGTTTATTCCATTTGATCAACTCTGAATATATACAAGGAAAGGACCAACCTTGCCTCCTATAATTGCTCCTACCTAATCCTAAAATAGCTACATAAAATAGAAAGTACAGAAGAACAAATCTGTTAATTATTATGACAAATATGATGATAGAAACATGTCATATATTTCCATATTTAGCTTAATACATATCCTTCACGAATCTGAACGTATCCGTGTCGGATACATGTCCAACACTGATACGTGAGGATGTTCAACGTATATGTGCTTCAGTAGTGAGGGTCATCTAGGTTCTCTCACCTTCTTGTCCTTATTCTCTTATAGTCAAACCTTTTGACTGTGTAATTCATGAATCCTCACAGACTACACTGTCCAAAAAACTCATCCTCATACACACAATATATGTAATCTTCTTCTATTGGTGTACCGTCTGTACAGTGTGGATTTGAGCCAAAAAGTGCGCGCCAACTCAACATCTCCTTGTGCGCCTACTGTGCTCCAGCACCAGCAGATCAGTGCCCCTGCCTAGTGAACCACAATCCATCAATCTCCTCTCACCATGTGAATTATTTCCACTCAACCATTCAACACTTTTTGGTAGAGGTGTCAAAACGGGCTACCCAGACGGGTTTGGGCTAGCAGACATTGGGTTCGAGCTAAACCCGGCCAGATTAAAAAGCTCAGATACAATTTATGCATATTAAATTGTAGCCAAAACCTGCCCTAAGCGGGTTGCGGGCTATGGCGGGCCAGCTCGCATAAACTAAAAAATATTTATTTAAATTTTAACATATTTAATCTATTTATAATATATATATCATTTGATATTAATATATAATTTTTTAACACACTTATAGATCTAATGTCTTGTGTTTAAGTTAAGACGTGATGTTAAGTCTACATATATGATTTTAACATAACTCTTTTATTAAATTTTTAATTTCTATTAGACAATATTTTGTATGTTCTTTATCAACACTTTCATTGTGAACTATTATATTAAATTTAGTTGTATGAAGTTGGTAAACAATTATGTTGTCTTTTAGTTTTGTTGTAAATGTTATTTTATTTATTATGTTTTTGTTGTGGAAGTTAATCTAATTAAATACACAATTAAGAAAAGAAAGTTGAAATCTCTATGATTTAATGTCTTCTCATTTGATTTGATACATTGTTTTGTTATTTGGCTTAAAATGATATTACACAAAATAGAAAAAATAATATAATTCTTAACTAATTTATAAATATTTATGTTTAGACATTATTCTATTTTTTATTCAAAGTTTATAATAAAATATTTACTATATATATTTTTTATGTTGTTTCGTAAGTTTTCACCTGATTGTTATTACCAATACAAAAGTCCCAAAAAAATAAAAAATAAAAATAAGAAAAACGGGTAGCCCGAACCTGCCCTGGTAAACGCAGCCCGAGCCCAGATTACATATAGCCCGACTGGGCCCGGGTAAAAAGCCCAAATTTTATAAATGTAGCCCGACCGAGCCCACCCGTTTTGAGTTTACTTCTTTTTTTGTCACTATTCTAGTAGTCTATTCATCTCCCATTCACGACCCAAACAGGTACAATTCCCATCCTTATTTAATTTAATTTAATTTCATAATTAATGATGTATAAAATTTACATTATTATTAATTCAAAAAACCTGGACACCCATCACGTTTATAAATTCGTATTACAGTAATCATGTTTACTAGTTTTGAGTTCATATATTCTTTTTACTAAATTCATATTTCAAGAAAATCATTTATTGTTATCCTTTTTTTTTCTTCAACAGTACCTTTTTAGAATTTAATATAGAAAACACATATATCAAAATCGTGTACTGCTCTAATTAATGAATAATAGCTTGTTAAAAATATTTGTTGTCAAACCTTTGTTCAATCTTTAAAAATAATAATAATAAAATTTAGTAAAACATTTCTTTAGAAGGCTTACAATGAATACAAAGGTTATAGAGTCTTATAGGTATCTCATAATCATCTACATGAAACAAACATTGTTCTAAAGTCCTAGACATGTATGAACATTTTTTTTTTGACACTAAATGCTAGGTATGGTAATTATTACCTATTGCTTAACGTCCCAATTTTTTTAACCAATAAAAAATATGAAGAATAAAAAGTGAAAGAATATTTAATTCAATTATTTTGTAAAAGTCAACAATTATCAATTTCTTCATACTTAAATTTTTTTTCATAGTGAAAAAATCTAATAATTTTGGGTTTCTATGTGAATTAATGACCTCAATGACGTAGTCACACAATTTCAAACATTCAACAAATCAACTTCTATTATTATTTGAACAAAAGACAAATCATATCCAAATCTCATTTATATTTATTTTATTTCTTGAAATCTTTTTCTTTCACGTACTCACTCCATCATGACTAAATATACATACTGAATTAACAATACTGTTGGAACTTTCTTTGTTGGAGGTTATTAGTGAGGATTTTTTTGTGTAAAATCAAAAAAGCTCACAAGTAGGAAGAATTTCGAAAAAACAACTCACAAGTCTCACATTAGATGGTGGAGGAACTTAGATAAAATCGCATACTATAAAAAGAAGTCTTATCCCTTCATATTTTCTTGTCCCAAGTTCAATTCTCTATTCCTCAACTTCTTCTTTCTCCTTCATAATCTATGCTGACGCATTTTTAGCATAATTCTCCCTCTTTCATTCCGTGGTACTAAAATTGACAGAGGTAGCCAAATTGTGGGAATTTCGAGAACTAGGACTAGTAGTTAATTGTAGGAAAATAGAATTGGGGGGTAGCCATACTGAAAGTGTGCATGTCAAGAGGAACACTTTGGAAAGCTCTCCTTGAATGTCATGATTTTGATGAGGACAACTTGTGCCTATAAGAGCTTGAAGATCATCAACAAATCAACGTGCTTAAGTCTTTATTTGGTACTAGGCTTAGACTAGATTCTAGTTTAAGTTGAGTCAAGGCTTAGGGCACCTAATACATGTCTCATATGCATATATCTTTTAAATCATTCCATCCATGAGATATGTCATTCATAATATGTTCATGCATTACATAAATACATGTATATGTGCATTCCAGGCATAAACTAAGTGTTAAACATGTATTAACTAAGTGCATAACGTATTTGATGTTTAGTATTTAAAAATACACATTTGTAATTGCTGTTAATCGATTAACCAATCCTTTAATCGATTAACCCAACTGATGTGAAAAGTGGTTGCGACTGGAACATGTTTTTAAATGCTGTTAATCGATTAAAGCATTACGTTAATCGATTAACCTAACTGTTTGTTAAGTTGTTGGAACTGAAAAACTGAAAAACAGAATCAGTTATGATTTTGAATCACGTTAATCGATTAAGATGGCATTTAATCGATTATCTGGGATTCTGGACTGATTCTTTATAAACTGCGTTTTCAGAATTAATCTCATAAGTTGCATGTTGCATTTATTAGAGAGTTAGAGCATTCTGCGTGTTAATTGTTGCATCTATTTGTTAAATGCATTTGTGAGTTTAGAAATGAGAGATTCTATGCTTTAGGATTGAGTGCATTTCATGTTATAATTTCTCATGTTTTCCCTCACATGTTCATGCATATTTTGATGCTTTTTCATGAAGTTTTATGATTCTGTAACTTCTGTTTTCATAACTAATACTTGTCATTTCACATGAGTTTGTATTAGATGTGCATTAGAGTAAAGCCTTCTTGTTATATTTGAGCTTAGAAATAGCTTTATTTTACTCTTGTAATTGTTGTATAATTGTTGTAAAGGGAATCTCGTGGTGTCTTATCACCGTTAGAGATTGAGTGTTTCTTCATTGCTTAGAGTGTAAGAAAAGGAAAGAACGAGAGATTCTTTGGCTGGGGCTACGCCGAAAGAAACGTTTTCTTTGTCGGTAGGAAGGGAGTCAAACCATTGAATGGTTTCTTTGTTTTCTTGTAATTTGCTAAGTGTTGTAATTGAATAATGTGTATGTAATTACATTGATTCGGTTATAGTGAAGGAAATCTCCCAAGTCAGCCGGGAGGCCTGGATGTAGTTTGCAGTGGACAGCAAACGAACCAGGATAAAAATTCGCGTTGCAGGATTTGTTTTCTCTCTCTCTTTACTGTTTTCAATCGATTAATTTGTATATTGGATTCTGTTCGTATGCTATACTGGATGTTGCTTTGATACAAAATCTGTAAGCTCTGTATTCGTTCCATTATCGGTTAACTATTCT
>NW_017722876.1:0-390 GCF_001865875.1 Lupinus angustifolius
CAAAATTATATCTCTTGATTAACCTCTTTCTGTGATTATAAATGTCTCGAAAAATCTGTTGCAATGCATGCATGTGTCCTAAAAAGTCGAAACCATTCTGCTGCCTAAAAACAAAATTTTCACTGATTTAATCGATTATGCCAATGGTTAATCGATTACCTGAGCTTATTTTTTTTGAAAATTCAAATTTTACATTGTTTTAACCGATTAAAACATCCCGTTAATCGATTAAAACCCGTACGTTAAAGGCAGACAGTGTCTCGGTTCTGTACTTTTTTCGACATTCTCGCAACCTCTCTGTGCTTTAAGTCTCTAAAACAGTAACCAAACTAATCCAAGTGCAATAGGATTAAGTAAACCTCATCCTAACCCTCTCAAACCTTCCGAAAT
>NW_017722877.1:0-43929 GCF_001865875.1 Lupinus angustifolius
TTGGCTGGGGCTACGCTGAAAGAAACGTTTTCTTTATCGGTAGGAAGGGAGTCAAACCATTGAATGGTTTCTTTATTTTCTTGTAATTTGCTAAGTGTTGTAATTGGATATTGTGTATGTAATTACATTGATTCGATTATAGTGAAGGAAATCTCCCAAGTCAGCCGGGAGGCCTGGATGTAGTTTGCAGTGGACAACAAACGAACCAAGATAAAAATTCGCGTTGCAGGATTTGTTTTCTCTCTCTTTACTGTTTTTAATCGATTATTTGGTATAGTGAATTCAATTGATACATTCTATTCTTATGCTATACTGGATGTTACTCTGATACAAAATCTGTAAGCTCTGTATTCGTTCCATTATCGGTTAACTGTTATGCAATTAATCGTTTTCTGTAATAGCTTACTGTTTCTGTTTAATCGATTAAAACTGTTGCGTTAATCGATTATCCTGTTTCTGTTAATCGATTAAAATTGTTTCTGTTAATTGATTAAAACTTTTTTTGTTAATCGATTAAGATTGTTCTGTTAATCGATTATCTTCATCCTGTAATCGATTAATTAGGGGTGATTCAACATAAATTGTTGAGTTTCAAAAAGCGATTATTCTAACCGCGACACCTATTCAACCCCCCCCCCCTTCTAGGTGTATTGTAACCACTGATACCTAACACATACTGTGGGCATTACTGGTAGCCATATTCTGATGAGTGTGTTCGAGATTGGTTCTTAAAGTGTAGTAAGAATTCGATAACAGAGAGCTAAATTGTTTTATCTTATGGACGATGTGGTTGATAGTCTACTTGCACATATTGGGCAGTGCCACAAAACGTCTTAAATGAAGCGACCTGGTCGTGACTCAACCACTAAATTTTATTTTGTGTCATGTAGAATTGTTGCAAGCTATGGTAACAAAAATTTTAAGATTACCTGCTCATATTTGGTTCTAACATTCATATTGTGAATAATGTGAAATCATTGTTATGTAACAATTTTGATATGAAATATCTTGGAGAAGCACTTGTATTCCTTGGTATAAATATTACTAGGTGAAATGAAGGAATTCCTTTGGAACAATCTCACTATGTGGAGAAGATCTTAAAGAAATATAAATACTTTGACTTTAAATCTGCTAGCACACCATATAATCCAAGTATAAAACCTTTTAGGAACACTAGTGAAGGTGTAAGACAAACTGAGAATGCTAGTTTCATTTACAGCCTTTAGTATGCCACAAATTGTACTAGACCTGACATTCCCTATGTTATGGGATTATTATGCAGGTTTACTAGTATGAATCATTGGAATTCTATAGAAATGGTAATGAGGTACCTTAAGAAAACAATAAACCTTGGATTATATTACCAAATGTTTCTAACTATCCTAGAAGGATTCAATGATGTTGATTGGAATACTCTTTTAGATGATTCGAAAGCAAGCAGTGGCTATATATTTAGCATAGCTGGTGGGGCTGTTTCTTGGAAGTCAAAGAAGCAACTATTTTGGATCAATTCACTATGAAAGCTGAGATGATAGCATTAGCAACAACTAGTGAATAAGCAAGTTGGCTGAGAAGCTTGCTTGCAGAGATTCTTCCATGGGATAAACTGATACAAGATGTGTTGATCCATTATGATAGTACCGTGACTATTGCAAAAATTGGTAACCGTTTTTATAACAGTAAGAAATGAAAATACATCATAAGCACATCATTGTTAGAGAGTTACTCTATACATGAGCTATTAGAGTTAATCATGTATGCACTAAGAATAACTTAGCAGGTCCTTTGAAGAAAGGATTAGTTATAGAAAGTCCATAATACTTCTAAAAGTAGGAGACTATTGCCCTTAGAACGAAGATCATTCATGATTGTAACCCGACCTAACTGACTTGAGATCCAAAGAAATAGGTTTAATGGGTAATAACAAGTTGTCAAGTGATATGAGAAGAACATGCTATAAAATTATGAGGAGCATAATTCTTGTAGTAGATGTAAGGATGAGTTAAACTATTAATGAGATGTATACTCCAATTGGAATGAAATACCTAGACAAAAGGAATACTACTGATAGACTACCTATGTGAATGTGGAAGTGGAGGCCGCTTTCCATGAAATTTAAGGGCATAAGTTTCTAGAGCGTCACTATACTAGGATAGATGTGCATGGCCTTTGACGCACGAGCTTTACAAAATACACATTTGAAAAGGTTGTGTGTGGTTTGATGTTGAAGATAGATTTCAAGACTACGAGTCACTCTAGTAAAATTTGGATCTTACTCACAACGCAAAGGTTCAAGCCGCATGACACCTTTATTTACGCACAGTCGTATTGAGATCATATAAATTCCTGAAATCCATTTTTTAATTTCAAGTGGGGGATTGTTTGAACTTCCTTTCTGGAGGCCATTAGTGGGGACTTTTAGGTGTGAAATAAAACAAACTCATAGGTCCCACATAGGAAGAATTTTGAAACAAAAACTAACAATTCCCACATTGGATGGTGGAGGAACTTGGAAAAAGTCTCATGCTATAGATAGAAGTCTCCTCCCTTCATATTTTCTTGTCCCAAGTTGAGTTCTCGATTCCTATACTTCTTCTTATATGAATCTCCTTAGGGTGGTTACTTTTTGGTTGATCATTTCTTGGTTGGTGTATTTGTTATGTGTTGTAGATTGTACTGAATAGTAATGTAGTAGAATCGTGTATGTATTTTGTGTATATTGGATAAAAGATGGTGGTTAAGATATGAAGAGGGATGGCGCGACAATCAACAGTTTGATAAGCCAAGATGGAGTTCACCACAAGGAAGGATTCTTCATGACAACAAAGGCGCCACAAGCAATGGTGAATTTTTTGATAAGCCAGAGTGTAGTTCACTAGAAGAACTTTGGGGTTCTTGATAAGAACAAGGGTGTCTTGGTATAACCAAGAACTTAGGAAAATAATTCTCACTAAGGTGGATAATTTCCAAAAAAAATCAACTTGTATTTCTCTTATCAAACCCAGTTACAAATAATTGTATGACTAGCCACTTGGCTCCACGAAATTAACACTAGGAATCATACTTGAATGTCCTAATTATGATAAAAAAGATCAACTAGTGACTGATTGTAATCAGACCCCAATTCCACACGAGTTTCGCTTACAAAAATGTTATTATTTTAAATTGAAAAAGATTAAAAAAGGAATCAAATAAAAACAGTATTAACTAGAATCATAATTCACATGGTAACCCCTAAAAAGGAAACAAATCATACCACATTTTCTCCTTGATTCACACGACCACAAAAGGAAAAAAAATCATCCATCCTTAAGTTTCATTGCAATCCTTCGAGAAAGGAAAAAAAATAATCATACCACCTTCTCTCCATTGAACCACACGACCACCAAATGGAAATAATTCATTCCTTCTTAATTTACATGTCCCCCATCAAGAAAGAAAATAAATCATTCTCTTTTGGTTCACATGTCTACTTTAAGAGGAAAATAAATCATTCACATGACATCTTCCTATAAAGGAAATAATACCACACCACACTCTCTCCTCATACTTGATGGAAATGTTTCGATATGAGTTATACAAATAAATTATTTTCTTATTTGATATGAAGGAACACATGAACATATGTTGCATTTGGCTGCCCAAATTGTTATTGGTCCCACTTGCACACTCTTCACTTTATTTAATGTAGCTTGATGATTTGGCATGAATTAAACCTCCTTATCATATTATTTTTGGTCTTGGCTTTGGAACAGTCCCTTATTCTTTAAGTGTGCCTCCAATAATTGTCCTTGAGTAGGTGCTTGTCCTCCAAATTGTACGTTACCCCCCCCCCTCTCCTCCATAATCTATGTCGATGCATTTTCGGCATACTTCTCTCTCTCTTTTTTCATGGTACTACAATTGGCACGGATAGCCAAATTGTGGTAATTTATAGAACTAACACTGGTAGTCAGATTGTGGGAAAGCCATATTGTGGGCATTTCGAGAAGTAGCACTGGTAGCCATATTGTGGTGAGTGTATTTGAGATTGGTTCTTATATTCTAGTAAGAATTTGATAACATAGAAATGAGTTGTTTTATCTAGGGGATGACATGGTTGTTATTTTGCTTACACATTTTGGGCAGTGCCACGAAATGTCTTAAAGAGAGCAAATTGATCACGACTCAACCAATAAGTATTTTTTCGTACCATTTAGAATTGTTGCAAGCTACAATATACTTTTTTTCATTCTAAAGCAACATAACAAAAATACTTGACATGATACCAATATAATTGTCATGACTAAAAGTCTTAGATGAAATTTATTATAGAAAACCAATGTTATATATCTCGCTTAAGTCCCTTGTTATTACATGCACCAATTAGAAGAACCAATTAAAGAACTACATGAGCCTTGACCTCATGGGTGTGCTAGAACTTGAAATCTTTATTCTCTAATAATACTTTGGTAGCTGCTCAACAATCCAAGGGATATAAGCAGATGGGTGTGCCCGACGTACTCAATGTTAAATGCAATGCGCATGGATCTATATTCATTCTTTTACTTTTCACCAAAAAATCTCATTAATTTTTAACTTAACTACTTTTGGAAAGCAATCTAGAGTATATATCATCTGGTGTGATATAAACATTAATCATCACGTACACCTGTCAAACCAAGTGACCCTCGTACAAGGATATTTTGTCGCTCTAGATAACTAAAAGGATATCAAAGTCACTTGGTTAAGCAGGGACATCATTATCTACCAAGGATCAACCTAGACTGTCACTGGATCATCCTACCCAAGTAACCTTAAGCTTTTCATGATCATTCATCATCATTAACCACCCTCATCATTTCCCAAAATATTTATACTCTCAATCTTTTCGTAACACCACAATATTCCTTCAATGTAATAATGAATGTATATCAAACTCATTTCATATTCATGTATCATAACGATATATTAAATTACATTTTTCTATTCATATATCATCAACATCAATTATTTCATTGTCAATAAAACTAAATCAAAACAATTATCATTAATTACAAATTCTACCAAACACCTCATTTACATTATTATCAAGCATACAACTAGGATGATCACATAATCTCCATTAAATAGCTGGAAGCGTATTATCCTTAACCACTATGAGTATGACTTTAATAATTGTAATGTTTTAATATTTATGTTTCTCATATAAGAAAAACTCGATACAAGCTTTCATTTAAGTTAGAGGTCATCAGACCATGCTATGATACAAGATCAACATCATAAGATATAAGAATAATGTCTCTTTCACCATGAGTATTTAGTTAGATACTTGAGTTTCATGTAATCCTCCTTGTATTCGCCAACTACTTGAACTAATTCCTACTGACATCAATATCATAGTCCAATAACAAATAACTAATTAATTGAAGCTCACACAATATAAACACCTCATCAACATGGTCAACACCTACACCTAAAATAATGTATTGTTAGAATTTAGGCCAGAAAAATAGTCATATAAAAATAGAAAACATAATAACTTCAAAATTATATGGCCAAGATAGATACACATATAAACATATAAATATACGATTATCATATTTTACAAAAATAGAAAATAAATTTCAAAAGCTCAAATAATTCATAAAAAACATGTACTTTTGACATATGCATAAATGATTTAGCAAAAGACCAACTATAATTAGTAGAAGCTAAATAGGAAGGAAAAAACTAATGCTTCCCATCCAAAGCTTCTATAAGTATTTCAAATTATAGATATAGATAATAAAATTTATATAGAGTAATCCCTGTAATTTCATTGTTGAAGCAATTATAAATATAGAAACTTAAAGATAGGAAGGGGAAAAAATGAAAAAATACAAAAACTCACATTCTCACCCGACATGCATTCAATCATACTTTCACACACTCTTCCTAAACCTACTAAAATTCATAAAGACCTACACTCTACCCACAATACACAATCAACACAGAATAATAATAGTTCTTCCCACAACTTACCACCTCCATTCCACATATACATGCCCACAAATACTCATCTTATTCTCCCCGTATACACACATAGATCCTTTTTCTAACACACTTACAAAAATTCACTAAATTTTAGCACAAAAAATTCACCCTTGCATGACTCTTGTCTCACATACAGAGTACACATTGCTTACAAAAACTCACACATGTGAAGAAGATCTTGCTCTTGACCTTGACACGGTTTTGATGAATACACCAAGATCACTCAAAGAGAAGGAAAATGGAAGAAGATATTGAAGACACGAGAAGATCAAGCTTCAATTAGAGTCTAAGTCTTCAATATGTACTTATATCTTTTACACACAAATATAATTAGTAAGTGATGTTCATATGAAAGTGAAAAACTATTTTGATTTGAAATTGAAAGCTCTTAGAAAAAGTTAATCAATTTTCAAAAAACTAAGTAACGGGTTAATTGACCTGAGTAACAGGTTATAGACCTTGCTAACAGTTTACCTGGACCGTGTGACAAGTGGTAACATGTCACTAAGACCGCGTAGTAGGTTACTTGACTGAGTAAACAGTTACCCATCATAATTGATATAGAGAAACTGATTAAATCAATGATTAATCGATTACAGTTCTGGACAGAAATCTTGAGTATCGATTACATCATAGTGTAACTGATTACACAGAGTCGTTATAATCAGATTTTCAAATCCAAATTGAACAACATTTATTCAAAGTCAATGGGTTTCATTCCAATCGTGTCCCAACTTCATGGAATGGTATATTGGCTGATTGGAAGCCTATTTAAAGGCATCCAGACTCCCATTGGAAACACAATTAATACACACGACTTATACACAATTTCATATACAATTCTCTGCCCTTTTTCTTGCAACTTTTGTTCTAAACTTTCATAATTTTTCTGAAGTTGCTACTAGTGCAAAGTTCTAAAGTTTTCAACCTTAATCACTTTCAAAATAATTGTATACTAAGTGTATTGAGTCTAAGGATTGCAAGTTATAGAATTGTTATATCTTGAAAAGGCAATCATGCCATAGAATTCATTCTTCAAACCTTACTACGCTAGAGTTGCAGTTCAATAATGCTTATTTTAGATGTATAATAATGATTTCATGCGCTTTCTGTTTGACCACAGTAGTATATTGTCATCATTAACAACACTTCTCAAACATTGTTGTATTGAATATATCACAGCGCATCACACAAAAAGCAATGTCATATAGTGCATAAATACAACAACGCATCTTCCAAGAAGCGATGTCATATAGGTCTTACATAAACAACACATTTTATAGGTATTATTAACAACGCTTATTGTTGCGTTGTTGTAGTGCATATATATAACAGGTCACTATCATTAAAGAGTTGTTGTATAATTCATAAATATTCTCAAACAACACCTTAATACAATAGCGCAACACACATATTGCAGTGTTGTATTAAGCATGTACAACAGTGATGTATATAAAAAGCATTGTTGTATTAATCCTTTACAACAGTGCATGCCATTGATTCCTCTAGAATTCGCTGTTGATTTGTATAAATTAATACATGCATATACATTTATTAGCGTAACAAACATTCTCAACATCACAACATTTATAGATTTTGAACAACACAAACACATTACTACATGCCAGAAGTTTGTTTTATTAACATCAATACAATACAAACTACAAACAATGAATATCATGTCAATTATATTTTGATAGAGTACATAATTACAAATAAAAAAATTAAGCAAATTACAAAGAAAAAAATTATACATATTATGAACAATCAAAATTAAGCTATAATTATGCAAAGACTGCTTGCATCTGCTTTTTCATTTTCTTTGAATGTTTTTGGCTTGTAAAGTCATCCTTGTTTGGAGGAATATATTGATTCACCCAAAGCCCTTCATTGTGATAATCTCTTGTATATAAATCATCATCCATAGTTGGCCCGTTCTCACGTGACTGATATGTCCCAAAAAAATGATCATCTTCATCAATATCTTCATATTCCTGGTCATCAATATTATTGACGATTATTTTGTTAGTTAAAAGAATAATAGATCATTTCATATCATCTGGATCACTAACATAGAATACTTGTTGAGCTTGTGATGCTATAATAAATAGCTCNTAGCTCATCTTTATATCCTGACCTATTAAGATCCACCTGCATGAACCCTAACTCATCAACTCGGAAGTCATTGTTGTTATCAACTCACATACAATAAAAAACTGGCATTCAAAATATTGTGTAATCCAATTGCCATATTCGTTCACTCACTCCAAAGTATGACATGTTCACATATATTGGGTTTCTATCTTTTGTACTTGACATGTGTAAAGTTCGAGCAACAAGAGCCACACCACTGTTTTGCATTTTACTTTGATCATCTTGTTTTTCATATAAAATGAGAACCCATTAATTAGGTAACCAATGTAGGATAAGACATGAATACTTGGACCATTGGCTAACCATTTCAATCTTTCAGAAACCGAATGTGCATTTATATTCAGCTCCTCATCAATGTGTTTTTTTAGCCACTTTATGAAACACTGATTATGCTCTTTGGAAATCCAATTTTCATTCTTAATTGGGTAAGACTTTCTTAGCATCTCCTTGTGTATATCAACATACGGCTCAACCTTGTCAGAATTATTTAAAACATATAAGTGCGTTTGCTCCAATTCGGTTCTTGTTATAGTCAATATTTCATTTCCAGTAATACCTTCACCAAATGTTTTTTTGAATATCGAGGCTTTGGAATAGCCATTAAATCACCATCGGTAAGGTATCCGGTACAAAAATCAAGAGTTTCTTCAACAACATATCGCTCGACAATGCAACCCTCTAGTCTTGATTGGTTCTTCACATACCCTTTCGAACAAGATGAATGCTTAGTTGAACCATTATGATAAAAAAGAAGGTGGAAAATACATCTCAAGCTCACACAAAGTCAAAATAATTTGTCTTTGCAATGTAGGTAATTTCTCAAGTTCAATCACTTTGCTACAAATTGCCTTGAAGTAGAAGCATAACCTAGTTATGGTTCCTCAAACGTTTTTAGGTAGAATTCACTATATTCTAATAGGCAAGAAATGTTTCATAAGTACATGACAATTATGAGATTTAAGACCTTTTAACTTGAGGTCTTTCATTGATACGAGGTTCTGAATGTTGGAAGAGTACCCCTCTGGAACTTTAACACCATGAAGAAATTTACAAAATTCCATTTTCTCCTTCCTCGATAAAGTATAAGTTGTTGGAGAAAGAAATGTACATTTTCCCTTCATTATTGGCCCCAATTCCTTTCTTATTCCCATAGTAACCAAGTCCAACCTTGCGTTCAAGTCATCTTTGGTCTTACAAGGGACATTGAGTAAGATACCAATGAGACTTTCAAACACATTTTTTTCAATATGCATAACATCGAGGAAATGTCTTACATATAATGAACTTCAATATGACAATTCAAAAAAGATTGACATTTTCTTCCACCCCTTTGTGACAATTTCTTTTGCAAAAGGTTTACCAAAGTTATTTTTCAAACACTTTAGCTTTTGAAATAATTGGTCACCCGTCAACGGAAAGGAGCACAACCTTCCTCATTGTTTCCACCAAATGCTTTTCTCCATCATCGATAGTGATAATCTGAATGCAAAGATCTACGATGACCAATGAAGACATTCTTCTTATAGTGTTCCAACCTCATTGAATAAATATTGTGTTCACATACATAACATGCAAAATTTCCTTTTGTACTATATCCAGACAGATTACCATAGGCAGGGAAATCACTGATGTGTCGAACAACAAAACCCTCAAGTTGAAAATTTCTTCCTTATACGCATCATACACATTTATGTATGTCTCCCACATTTCCTTCAAGTCTTCAATTAATGGAGCCAAATATATGTCTATGTCATTTCCTGGTTGTTTAGGTCTATAAATTAACATAGATAACAACACATATTTCCGCTTCACGCATAGAGAAGGAGGTAAGTTGTATATCACCAACATCACTGGCCATGTACTATGGGAGCAACTTTGAACACTATGTGAGTTAATTTCATCCGTTGACAATGCAAGGCGTAGATTTCTTGATTCTTGACCAAAACTAGGATAGTCATGATCAATTTTTCTCCATTGAGGAGAATCAGCAGGATGTTGAAGCTTGCCATCTTTAGTCCTTTCTTCATCATGCCATGTTAACTTCTTTGAATCTTTGGCATTGCTAAACATACGCTTGAATCTTGCTTTGATGGGAAAATACCATACAACCTTTTTGGGAATTGAGTCTTTCTTCTTATATCGTGATGCATTACATTTTGGACAAAACTTTAATGAAACGTACTCATTAAAAACCAAGATGCAATAATTTTCACAAGCATGTATCCTAGTGTAGTCCAGGCCAATGGAGCATAACATTTGTTTTGCATCATAAGTTCGAGAAGGGAGCACATTATCTTCCGACATCTCCTTTAGAAGTGCAAGCAAGTCAATGAAACTCTTATCAGTCCATCCATTAACAGATTTCAACTTATACAACATTGACACTACTACCAATCTTGTGAATTTAGTACAACCATCATATAATGGTTTCTCAGCATCACTTATTAACCGTTGAAATATCTCTAGACAATCCTGAAGATCCTCTATGACAAGGTTTGCCATTTCCTCGAAACGTTTGTCTTCATATGCATTTGTGTAGTTGTCTTTTATATGCATCTCATCATCACAATCCACAATGTCTCTCTTCTCACCATGTGTCCAACATGTGTAACTTCGATCAATACTGTGACACACTAAATGAATTTTTAACTCATTTGGAGTAATTCGGTTTGAGTAACAATAACTTAAGCAATGATATATAATTCTATTAGAGTTTTCAGCATTCTCAATTGCAAACCTAACAAATGATTTCACTCCTTCCTTATACTCCTTCGTCAATCGATTGGCACTCATCCATTTTCGATCCATTTTATTTTAACAAAAAAATATAATGAAAGTAAATCCCTAAAGCTAAAGCTTGGAGTTAAGCTCACCAAGCAGAGGAAATACATTATTATGTAATTAAAGTGAAAGAGGTCAGAAACCCCAACTCAATACAAGCTAAATGAGTGAAATCACTCAATACAAGATAAATATAATGTAATTAAAAAGGCAAATCACTATAAGAAAAACTCAATTTCAATTCGGTGTTGAATGCGTGAATGATGATTTCTTTCAATTCAGTGTTGAATGCGTGAATGATGATTTTAAGGTTAAACGAGTGAAGAATTTTCGAAATCGGTGAAGAAGGATTTTTGTGTTAAATGAGTGAATGATATTCGTAATTTGGTGTTGAATGTTGATGAGTTTGAATGATTTTGGAGGTTGATTTTGAGAGTAAATGAGTTTTACTTCTAAGTAAATGAGTGTTGGGATTGCTGAAAGTGTGAGAATGCGGAAACAAATTAAATTTTTATGGTCTGATAATATCTTCAATAACGCATAATGAAGATAGGGTTGCCAATGATACCTAACCAACAGCGCCACCTACAAATAGCGCTATGGAAGAACTCCCAATTTAAATATAAAGAAGGTAAGTATTCAATAACGCTTTTCTACGAATGCGCTATTGAATTAAACATAATCAACAATGCATTGTTAAAAAAAGTTGTTCTATAGGTATAACAACAACGCATTCTTAAAAAAGCGTTGTTGCACAGTTAAGCATGCAACAGAAAATAACTTGAATGCATACAGAAATAAAAGAGAACAACAAACTGAAAGCATACAGAAACACAAAATCACAACTATATGAACACAACTGAATTTCAACTGAATTTATATATTTAACATTTATTACACTGTAATGTTACATAAACATATATTACATACACCAAATCATATACATTACATTGAACATTAATTGAATTCCCTAAGCTACAATATGTGCAAAAAATCTACTATACCTATTTGCCAACTAAACTAAGTACAAACTTTGGCCAATGTTCTCTAATCTGGTTGACTTGGTCATTTGTATATGATTTGCCAACAAACTTGATTTCATTAGTTGGCCATTACTGAATGATATCCTTCATGAATTTCAACACGTAACAGCCACAATCTACCTCCTTTTCTTTCAGCACGTAATCACATTTTGATAAGTAAAGTATGGAAATTACGTATAATTAAAAAATAAGCACTTAGAACATGTCTTGTCGCTTCTTGAACTTTATCATTATCAATGATACTATCCTTTTTCTTATAGGCATCCACCCATAGAATAATCGAGTTCTACTCCATGTGGAGTCATATGTGTATCACTTTTGTTGCTCAACTGCCAAAACATAACCAATAATAATGTAATTAGATATATATGCATATAAAACATAACCAATAATGTACTTGCAAATTAACAATACTTACAAATTTTTACTCGATTCCTCTATACATCACTCGAGAAGCTCGGTATGGATACAAAGGCTTAGATGCCCTCTTGTGGTTTTCATTACTTAATTTCAAAAAAAACAAACAACATTAACATCAACAATCATATATATGTATATACATAAGCATATATACAAAAGTCAATACAAAGAATATGATTTTACCAAGAAAGACTCGTCTTGTGTGTGTAGAATGACAAAAGTCTTCCAATCTTATTCTTCAACGACATTTGCATATTTCTTTGGAGGTTTTAGGTTGACATTGCATTAGCATCTCTGAGTAATTTTTCGGCATCAGTTCAGAATTGTCGGAGAGCCTTGCCAGCCGATTTAAGGATATAATCATTATGCTCATCACCAACATTAAAATTTGACTGAAATAAAAACACATATACATCAATTATATTCCATGCAAACATATGCATACATGTACATTGCATGAAAAAACATATACGTACATTGTATGAAAATACAAAAACTGAAAAATAAACTTAATGTTATTTCATTCCAAATATGCTCATTCACGACATTCCCTACATCAGTCCATTTGTTGAATGTTAGCTTCACATTATGCCTAACCACAACCCCCATGTAGCTGACCAATGAGTTGCTACCCTTCGAGTTTAATGGTTAGCCTTTTGAGTTCCATTGAACTTCTATCTCCACGTCCTTACTTCTTGCCCGAATGACATTCTTCATGGAAGTCACTCCACGTGGAGTTCGTTTTTGGCAACGGTGTAGCTTGGTCACCACTATGAGAACCATGATCGCCACTTTGGGAAGCCATTGATGAAAGTTTTTGAGGTTTTTGAGAGTATGCGATTTTATGAGAGTAAAGGGTTTATGAGAATTTGAGGGTTTGCTGAGAGTATGAGGTTTCTTTTCGATTAACTTTGAGAGCGTAGAGGGAACTGATTCATCTTTTAGATATTTAAACTATAGTAACAATTCAATAGGGCTTTCTGCAGATAGCGTTGTTAATAAGACCTCTTCAACAACACATATTAGTGGTAGCATTGTTGTATTGACCTATTCAACAAAGCTTCTTAAGGGTTGCGCTGTTGTTGTGAATCCAACTGTTTACTACTCATTTTCATAAACACATCAACAACGCTTCCTGGTTGATGTACTGTTGAATAGAATCTAATTGACAGCGTTATCTCAACTATGCGCTGTTGAATAGAATCTAATTGACAGTGCTATCTTTAATATGCGCCATTAAACTGAACTCGTTTTTCCAATTAACAACGTATTCGTAATTATGCGTTATTAAATTATCATTTTATATTATGGGTCAAAATATATACAACATGAAAGTAAGTTAATTAACATGTAGTTTCCATGAAGTACACTACCATATTATTGTATTTATTAATATGAAACTGCAAAAATATTAAACATTAACTTTTGCTAATTTGTTTTTTGTGTTTATTAAGTTTTGTTAATTTTTTTGTTGTTTTTATTAATATGGAACTGCAAAAATATTAAAGAAAATAGCCACGCAAATAAATAACAAAAAATAGAAATTAACATCCAAAATAATTGTTCATTCTTCATTGAAAGAGACAAAATACATTATAATGAACTAAAGAATTTGGTAGATTACAATTAACCGAATGAAGGAAATTAATGAACTAAATGATTTGGTAGATTACAATGAACCGAATGAATAAAATTAATTAACTAAATGAGTTGGTAGATTACAATGAACCGAACGAAGAAAATCAATGAACTAAATAATTTACAAATTAATTCTTCATCTCATGCAAATCTAGTATAACAGCCACTTTCCTTCTGAAATACGGGCCCTTTTGGAAAACAAAAGATGTTAAAGACCTCCCTTTGACAAGATTTCAAAGAAGGATACTAATGAATTGCTCGAATGAGCTAATTAATGAACTAAATATTCTTCAGATTAAATCTTCATCTCACACAAATCTTGTATAACAGCCACTTTTCTTCTGAAATCTGGATCCTTTTGCTAAATCAAAAGATGTTAAAGACCTCCTTGACATGATTCTGAAAATGGAAACAACACTTTAACACTTTTAACACTTCAAGTTGTTGAGATCTGTTTTCTTCTCTTTTTTTTGTTACTTTGTGTTTTCTTCCTCCAATCTTCATGAACATACTCCTATAGAAATACATACTCTTACTAATGAAATAATACAATAAGTGAACCACAATATTTATAGATGAGGAACTACTAATATCTCAACAAACGAAGAGATGCATAACCACTCAACCACTAATATTTCAACAAACGAAGATACGTATAACCACTCAACCATTAATATTTCAACAAACAAAGAGACACATGACCACTCAACCACTAATATCTCTGAAACTTAAAAAGTCGTATAAAATCAACATCGCATAATTAAGAAAGTGTTGTTACTATGTCATCTTCAACAACGCTTTCTTATTTATACGATATGGAATTGATTAACATTAACAGCGCTTTCTATCAAATACGCTCTTAAACATAACTCATTCAAGCCAGCGCTAACATTACTAATGTTCAACAGCATTGTTCAAAATTGCGTTGTTGAATGACCATTGCTTATTACAATATCTGATGTAGTGCATGTTGTAAACTTGTCATCACAAGGGTGTGGTGAGAAAGGGAAAGAGAATACTTGGAAATGTTGTTTTTCAAGAGTGTGATGTATTTGTGAGTGTATAAGATACAAGGAGTCTCACGGAGAGTGATTGTAATTGCAAGCGTACTAGATGTAGCCTTCGGTGGACAGGAAGGTGAACAAGTATAAAAACCATGTGTTCTTTCTTTCTTCTCTCTAATTTATCTCTTTATTTTGAAGACATCAATTGGTAATCTTTCTGCACTATTTCTGCGGCATAAACACTTTGATATCACGGTAGAAAAATTGACCATCTAATACTTACAATTGGTACCATAACTTGCTTAGGTAAATTAGTCCCAAAGATCCTACACATTTAGATAGCCTCTATATCCTCTTTGGGTGAAGGCTCCAACTTCAATCGCCCTCCAAGTTTCGTTGGAGAATGCTATGACTTTTGGAAAATCAGGATGACAATCTTGGAGAATCTCAAAACCTTGATATTTGGAATGTGATTGAAGAAGGACCTTGTGAACTTTTTACAGTAATGAATAGTGTAAGAGAAGTCAACCTAAATCAAAATGGTATGATGAGGATAAGAAGAATGTCCAATATGACCTTAAAGCCAAAAACATCCTCACTTCAGCCCTAATAATCGATTAATTCTTTAGAGTATCTAATTGCAAACCGACAAAACAAATGTGGGATACTCTAGAAATCATACGTGAAGTGGCTGGGGAAGTCAAGCGGTCTAGACTCAATACCCTATCCCAAGAGTAGGAGATATTCCACATGAAACCAGGAAAGAAAATTCTTGATCTCCAAAAGAGGTTTACTCAACTTAAATATCACTTGATTGCATTGAGAAATGTGCTATTAAATAGTTACTTGAACTTGAAAGTTCTAAGATCACTAATAGACAATGGCAAAATAAAGTGATAGCAATACTGAAAATAAAAGCTTATCAAAAATGTCTTTGGCTGCACTTTTTGGAAAACTGCAGGAACATGAGTTGGAATTAAGCCAACTTGACCAACATAAGGAACAAGAAAAGAAGAGGGGAAATATTTCTCTTAAGACAAAGGTAAAATTATATGTGTCTTCAACAAATGAATCATAAAAAGAAGACATGGAGGACATGAGCATGTTGTGAAGAATTTCAGAAAATTTCAAAAAAGAAATAAAGGAGTCAAGGTTGGACATTCAATGAAATTCACCAAGGGTAATGAAGTTTCCACTTCAACTAAAAACTTCACTATTTTGAATGTGGAAAATCTGGTCACATGAAGATGGATAGTCCTATACATAAGAAGAATATCTTCAAAGGGAAATCAGAAAAAATGACTAGAACATGGGCCTATGTTGCATGGGAAGACAATGACACAAGGTCCACTTTAGAACCAGAGAATGAGAAGCAGGATTATCTATTCTTAATTGTATCATGAATATGTTAAACTTACTATACTTTGTTTAAAACAAAAAATGAATTAGACATATTCAGAAATAAGTCTTCTTCTTCCTCTTGTCCATATCGTATTACTCTTGAAAATAAAGTTTCTACCTTAAGTCTATAACTCAAGAACATACACAATAGTAGCAAAAACTTAGACAACGTGCTAAAAATGCAAAAACACTCCACCGACCGTAGAGGTCTTGATTTTTTAAAATCTTCTTTAAATAAGTAAAAGGAACTGTTTGCATAAATTATTTTTGAAAAACAAAGTATCTATATTCATCATATTACTAAATCTAGAACTAGGGTACAAAAGCATCAACTCATTTTCATTTATTGTAAAAATCATGGACATACATCTAACACTTGCATGATTAGAAAATTTGGTGTACACCTAGGTGGTTTTAAGTGGGTAGAGAAATATGCTAACCCTCTAGGACCCAAACTGAATTGGGTACCTAATATTACTTAACATGTATTGTAGGAATGTTTGGGAGCCGCTAGTGATTTATGGTATTTGGATAGCGGCTGCTCAAAACATATGACGAACGACAAAGGAAAGTTCTCTATCCTTACTTCAAGCGATAAGTCACCTAGGTGATAACAACAAAGGAATAATTCTTGGTGTTGACAGAGTCAAGAAGCCACCTTCTACTACAATATAAGGAGTTCTATACATTTAGGGACTCAAGCATAATTTACTAAGCATCATTCAACTTTGTGACAAAGGATTCCATGTGGCTTTTTACCCCGACAAATGCATCACTCTAGTAAGGTATCTGAAAACTCTAAACTTATTGGTAAGAGAATCAATAATATTTATATGATTTCTTTAAAGGATTCTTCTCTTTCCATTAAATGCTTAGTTGATAATGATCATGATGCATAGTTTTGGCAAAGGAGAATTGCTCATATTTATATGGATCATTTGAATAATCTGATCAAGAAGGATTTAGTTATTGGTTTACCTAACATGAAGTTTGTTAAAAACAAACTATGTAGTGCTTGTCAAAAAGGTAAAAAAAAACAAAGACTTCTTTCAAAACAAAGCATATAGCTTCTTCGGATAGACCATTGCGGTTACTACATATGAACTTATTTGGTCCCTCTCAGACAAAAATGTTTTGGTCATAACTACTATGCTTTTGTGATAGTAGATGATTTCTCAAGAGATTTATTTATTTAATGACATGTGGATTCTGTGCACACCATCTCGGCTTTGTTGGAATAAATTCCAACACCGGTATAATGGTTTCAAGATTGTTCCTTTAATATAAAAAACTTAGCTTTATTTAATTATTAACAAATTCATACAATCTCGCCTTTGTTGAATTAATTCCAATGCTAGTATAATGGTATGAATTTAGCAAATTAACACAAGTGATAATGAGTAATATTTATTTTCGTTTTCATTTATTAATCGAACTACTTCCTTATGAAAGGTTGGTAAAGAATAAATAAATAAAGCAATAAATAAATGTTAGTTTCGGAATTTAAATGATAGAATAAATGTTAATTGTGGAAAATAAATGACAGAAAGTAAAAGTTAGGAGTCAGATCACTCATTATGATTGTGTATTTTCCTTTTGACAAAGATACAATTTATGAATTAAATTGCACTTTGATTCAAGGTTTCTCTCTTCGTTTGTCAACAAATAAAATTTATAAGTTAACACTTTACTATTTTACATTTGCATCGCTATCAAGATTCAATTGTAGTATAATATAGGGTTATGTCGAACCACAAAGAATTGTCTAATAGATCATTATTATAAACATGTTATATCACTAATAAAGTTTGAACATATTTTTTATTTGATTTTGTTTATGAAATTTTAACAAGTAAATAAATAAATAAACATAAACAACTAATATGCACAAATTCTTGAGAATAAAATTTAGTATAAATGATGAAAATATTTCTTAACATGTTTCTATGAAAAGTTTTTATAAAAGTTATGTGTTATATTTTAGTTATTCCAAACATCAGTTCATAAAATTTCCCTCAGTCCCCCGGCAAGAAAACGTGATTTTCAAACCTTGCAAAATGCACTAATAAATAGAAAACTGCCACTCGATGAAATAAGTTATCACGTCTTATTTCAGGCTTCATAAATATTGATTAGCCTTAATTACAAGTTGCTTAAAATGGATGTTTTGATTTGGAAAATGAACTAAGGTGTATTCCTCCTTTTTAGTTCATTTGTCAATACTTTAAAAAGAAGTATTTTGGATCTTGAAATCAAGTTTTAGGTGATCAATCTAAAATCGCATTAAGAACTTCTTAAAGAATTGAAATTGCCAAAGTAATAACAAAAATAAAATTTCACATAATGAAACAAGAAATTACAAGAAATATTAGTGAGCCAAAATTCAACTAAAATTTAGGAGCATTAGCCATCTTAATCCAAGGATTTAAGACACTTTACCATGCACAAATGAAATTGAAAAATTAATTTTTACATCTCATTTGATTACTCCTTCTCCTATTGCATTAAGGAGAAACTACAAAATAAACTTACCTAAACTAGTTTGGAGTAGAAATTCTCCAAGAAATTACAAAGAAGAAAGTGGAGAAGAAGAGAGAATTTCGGATTTGAGAGAGTATGTGAAGAAAATGGAATGTTTTTGAATGAATTAAGTGTCTCCTATTTGGGTTGATGCAGTTACTACGGCTTGTTATGTCTCCATTCGAGTTCTTATAAGACCAATTCTAAATAAAACCCCCTATGAACTCTTCAAAGTTAGAAAACCAAATATTTCTCACTTGCATGTGTTTGGTTGTAAATGTTTGTGCATAATAATTGTAAGGATAACTTGGATAAGTTTGATGCAAAAGCGTTTGAAGGAATTTTTCTAGGCTATTCTCTTACAAGAAAAGCTTTTAGAATTTTTTTTATAAGAGAATTCTAGCCATGGAAGAATACATTCATGTAACTTTTGATGAGACTAACTCTTCTATGGAAGAAAAGTCCATTATAGCTTATGATGACTTACCTAGTTCATCCTTCGAAAAATCCATTTCTGAAACCACAACCAACATGGAGCATTTGAAAATAGATGGTGATTTACCATCACAAGAAGAGCATATTCATTCTGATTTACCTAAATAATGGAGAAGCCATCAATATCATCTTATTGACAACATCATTGGTGATATAAGTATAGGAGTTACCACTAACCTTAAGCTAAATGATGCTTTCCTAAACATGGCCTTCATCTCACAAGTTGAACCATTCGAGATTGATGAGAAATCGAGGATGAACACTGAATTCTTGCTATGAAAGAAGAACTTAACCATTTTGAGAAAAATGAAGTCTGAGAACTTGTTCCTAGAACTCATGATAGGCATCTCATATGAACATGGTGGGTCTTTCGAAATAAATCACATGAAAATGGTATTATCATAAGAAACAAAACAAGACTAGTAGCCCAAGGATACAATCAGGAAGAAGGAATAGATTTTGATGAAGCCTTTCCTCCGGTTGCTATACTTGAAGTCATTAGATTATTCCTAGCATATGTATGTTCTTTGGATTTTTAGTTATATCAAATGGACGTAAAGAGTGCATTTATAAATGGTTATATTCAAGAAGAGGTATATGTCAAACAACCTCTGGGATTCGACGATTACAAACATCCATCTCATGTATATAAACTAAAGAAAGCTCTTTATGTGTTAAAGCAAGCTCCATGTGCCTTGTATGATCATCTAACAAACTTCTTACTTGATAAAGGCTTTCCTAAAGGAAATGTTGATACTACAATATTTATTAAGAAAATAGATTATCATACGCTTCTTGTATAAATTTATGTGGATAATATTATTTTCGGTTCTACTAATGATCACTTGTTTAGTGATTTTGGTAAAATGATGCAAGGGGAGTTTGAGATGTCCATGATGGAAAAGTTACATTAATTTCTTATACTAAAAATTAAACAACTCGATGATGGTTTATTTGTTAGTCAATCTAAATACTGCAGGGATCTGCTAAAGCGCTTTGAAATGGATGACTGCAAACCAATTGTCACTCTTATGGGTTCTAGAACATACATAGATACTAACGGAGCTGGAAAATATGTTGATATTTCTAAGTATCGAGGTATGGTTGTTTCCCTACTTTATCATACTTCATATAGACATGATATAATGTTTGGTGTCTGACTTTGTGCATGTTATCAGTCAAAACTTAAAGAAACATATCTTATTGTCGTTAAAAGAATTATGAAATATATTAAAGGCACGCCAGATGTTGGACTATGGTAACCAAAAGAAAATCTATATGACTTGGTGGGATATTTGGGTTCAGATTTTAATAGATGCAAATCTGAGAGGAAAAGTAGTAGTGGTACTTGTCATATTCTAGGAAATGATCTAGTCTCATGGTCTTGTAAGTAACAATTTTGTGTTGCTTTAAGTACTACTGAAGCAAAATATATAGCAATAAGTAGTTGTTGTACCCAAATATTGTGGCTCAAACAACAACTGAGAGAATATGAATTAGACATGGATTCCATTCCCTTGAAATGTGACAATACCAGTGTTATAAACCTCACCAAAAATCCAATGATGCATTCACGAACCAAACACATTGATATAAGACATCACTTCCTTAGGGACCATGTACAAAAGAAAGATGTATTCTTGGAATTTGTTGATACACATGACTAATTAGCAGACATCTTTACTAAATCTCTGGCTAAAGAACATTTTTATAAGATTAGACGAGAATTAGGAATTCTTGATGAAGCTTACTTATGCTAAATTTGCATTTATATCTCTATGTGTGCTTCATTATGTGTATGTCATACCTACTTGTTCTTGTAATCGCTTAAAAATAAAATAAAAATTCATTTTCTAGGATATATAACCGATTACACTACTGTGTAACCGATTAACGTTTTAGACAAGAGCAAACTGTAACCAATTGCTAATGGAGAGTAACCGATTACATTGTCTAAAATTCTAAAAACTAGGCAAATACACTTGATGAAACTGATTACTCTAATCTGACTAATTGATTACACTTTATGGTATTTAAGGAATTTATCCACTTTTTCAACTTCATCTTCGTCATTTCAAATTCTCTCAACCATGGTAACCCCACAACTTTGAAAAACCTCCATTTTCAACTATTTTTAGTGATTTTTGAAGTCGTTCATATCACATTTTCATGTCCAAACACTTTGCCACCCTCATTTTCGTGTTTGATGGCTTCAATAAAAACAACCTCAATTTCTAAAAATCACAAAACCTAATTTCTCAAACCTTCAAATTCATGGCTTCATCTTCAAGAACCAAAAAGCAACGGACCAACGTGGCTCCAAGGAGGCAACAAATCTCCTCAGAGACAAATCCTTTGGACTTGGCTCAACTTCTTGAAAATGAAGAACAATGCCATGTGTTCATGGAGAATTTCATGTAGAGGACAATTTTTACTCCAAAATTTGGTAAGTTATACTCATTTGAGTATGATGATTTCATTTTCCCCACCCTTCTTAGACAATAAAAATTGTTTAGTCTCTATGAAATCACTGTATTTACTACCCGAAACTTGTAAGGGTATTTTACTACAATTTGACATTTAAGAAGAATAAAATCTTCTCTTTTGTCAAAGGCAAGGAACTTGCCATTGATTTTCAAATTGTACGTTAAATTTGCGGTAACATATCATGCATAGGGACTATAGTATAATTAAGCTTACAGTGTGATGACTTATAAGGGTATGTCAAACAGGATTTTTACTACTCTGTGTGTAGATATTCAAATAGGAAAATTAAATTGTGTAAGAGAAAGGCCATAATGATACCACGAAAAGTAAAATTATCATTTCTGCTTGAAATTTAAACCTAGAGGACCATTTGCTTCATTACTTTCTTAGTTACATCATAATTCCGAAAATTTCAAATCATTCTCAACTTAATGATACGGAACTATAATTGATGTATGCTATTAAGCAAAATGACCCAATAAATTGGACATTGATGGTAATGAGACAAATGTTGGCATTTATAGGAAATTTTGGTCCCTTACCTTATGTTATCATCATAGTTGCCATTTTTGAGCATTTTGGTGTATCTCTTGCTGGAGAGTCAAAGATTGTTCTCGATGCTCGGGAAAAAAGATTGATGTCGATGTCATCCACAAAATGGGATTCTTTCGGGATACCACTAATATGATCTATAAGCATCATAGTGATCAGCAGACTGCTCGAGCTGAAAACCCATTTGTTGACCCTCCTATTTAACAACCCTCTTCCTTTCATGTTGAGCCATCATCATTTGGTTCCATGCCATCCAATCAAATGGTTATGGACGAGTTATTCTCACTTCGAGGCTACATCACTACTAGGATGGGTAATCTTGATGTTGTGAATCAACAAGTCCAAACAGAGCTTCGTCAATTATCTGATCGATTGGACTATATGGATTTGGATGTTGAACAGACTGATCAGACTGTGCCAGATTCTTAGAGTATTTGTGACTAGGATTTGCGTAGTTTATTATTTTCTTTGATGTTGTTACTGAACTTGTTCGGATTTTCTGTTAGGGTTGTTTGTTATGTACTTGGTTTGAACAATTACTTATTTGTTTATGTATGAACTTACTATGTTATCATGCTATAATATTTCAAGTTATTTAATTATCTTATAGCATTTCCAAAAATTGAGTTCATCTCATTTATTCTGACCTTGGGTTTTAAATAAAGTCAAAATATATCTTGTTACCCTTTTCGTATATATATATTGTGCTAGAAATCTAGTTTTTCCTTCTTTTTGATGAAGTCAAAAGGGGGAAAAAGTTGGAGTTTGTACTTTTTCTGTCAACATTTATTTCAAGCACAAAAATAAAACATAAAGTGGGAGAATACAAGATAGGGGGAGCATACTTAAAATCAAAACATGTCATATCTCATGAGGTATGCTCATTTCAGAAAAGCTCCAATTTCAAAAAGTGTTAGTTTGTCATCATCAAAAAGGTGGAAATTGTGAAGAAAATCATGTTCCTGAACTTGTCACGGTTCTGATCAGGCTTCAATTAGAGTTTAAGTCTTCAATATGTACTTTTATCCTTTACACTCCAATATAATTACTAAGCAATACTCAAATGAAAGTGAAAAACTATTTTGAAAGGAAATTTAAAACTCTTAAAAAAAATTAACAATTTTCAAAAAGCTAAGTAACGGATTACATGACCTGGGTAACAAGTTACTAGACCTTAGTAACATATTACCTAGACTGTATGATAGTTGGTAATAGGTTAATGGGCCTACGTAACAGATTACCTGACTAAGTAAACAGTTACCCAACAGAACTGACATAGAGTAATCGATTAAATCAATGATTAATCAATTACATCTCTAGATAGAAAGTTTTAGTAATCAATTACATCATAGTGCAACAGATTACACAGAGCTGTTACAACCAAATTTTCAAATTTTCGAATTACCTGAAGGTGCGACACCTATTGGTTGCAAATAGATATTTAAAACCAAGAGGGATTCGAAGGGTAATATTGACAGATATAAAGCTCGTCTAGTAGCTAAAGGCTTCACTTAGAAAGAATGCATTGATTATAAAGAAACCTTCTTTCAAGTATCTTCGAATGATTCTTTTAGAATAATATTGGCACTAGTAGCTCATTTTGATTTAGAGCTACATCAGATGGATGTTAAGACTGTGTTTCTAAATGGTGAAATTAAAGAAATGATCTATATTGTGCAACCACAAAACTTTGTGTCAATTGACTCAAAGTCTATGGTATGCAAATTAAAGAAATCCATTTATGGGCTTAAACAAGCTTCTTGTCAATAGAATCACAAATTTAATCAAGTTATTACCTCGTATAGTTTTGAGGCAAATAAAGATGATAATTGTGTCTACCACACAGGTTCAGTGGGAGTAAATTTATATTCCTGATATTATATGTCGATGATATACTGCTTGCGAGCAGTGATATGAGACTATTGCATGAGACCAAGATATTTCTAACGATGAATTTCGAAATGAAAGATATTGGGAAAGCTTCTTTTGTATTAGGTATTCAGATATTAAGAGATTGCTCTCAAGGTATCCTAAGGTTGTCACAAGAAGCTATATAGATAAAGTCCTGGGTAGATGTGGCATGAAAAATAGTAAACCAGGGATACCCCTATAGCTAAGGGAGACAAGTTTAGTCTCGAACAGTGCCCAAAAATGACATTGAAAGATACGAGATGCAAAGATTCCTTATGCATCTGCAGTAGGAAGTCTAATGTATACTCAAGGCACACGTCCCGACATAGCATTTGTCGTGTGAGTTTTTAGGAAGATATTTGAGCAATCATGTAATGCATCACTAAAAGAAAATCAAATGTGTTATGCGTTACTTAAAGAGAACAAATGAGTATATGCTCACTTATCAGAGGTCTGAGAATTTAGAGATCATTAGGTACTCTGACTCCGTTCTTGGGTGTCTAGACAATAGACACACCACATTTGGATATGTGTTTATCTTGGCTGGAGGTGCTATCTCTTGGAAGTCTACTAAACAGACGCTCATAGCTCCTTCAACCATGGTTGCGGAGTTCATGGTTTGTTTTGAAACATCAGACCATGACATATGGTTGCGGAAATTTTGTCACTGACTTACGTGTGGTTGATGGTACTAAAATACCATCGAGAATTTATTGTGATAGTAAGTCCACAGTTTTTTACTCCAACAATAATAAAAGTTCTATAAAGTCAAAATTTATTAACATCAAGTTTTTGGTTGTTAAAGAAAATGCTCAAAATAGACAAATTTGTATAGAACATATATAGACAAATTTTATGCTAGTTGATCCACTGACTAAGGGTTTGGTACCTAAAGTCTTTCATGAGCATATTGCTCATATGCGTATTGCTCCTTGGGATACCTTAGTTCAATGGGAGTCTATATGTTTTATGATTTACTTTGGATGTCATATATAGTTTTATGCATAATAAAGTTGATGATTTATTGTTCTATTTTGAATGTGTGTAACTATTGTATTGCAAATTAAATACTTTGGATTGATCTCACTAAAGAATAAAGAAGGGCCAGTTGGAAATAGACATTTTGAGATCATATTGCATGAAATTTCCATGTCACTCATCCATATTTGATCTATGTCATTGAGTATATTAATATTGTGATCATCGTGGTCGAGTCACGCTTGCATGTGATGAAAGTCGCGGTGGTTCTATAGTTGATATATGAGATGGACCAAATTGTATTAAGGAGAAGTCTAAATTAAATAGCATACAGATGCGCGCCTAAAGAACCTGTGATATAATTGTATTAGGAAGATATGAAGCCCAAGTGGGAGATTATTAGAAATTTATAATTTCTAATTAAGGTGGGCATCTTATATTTGATACAATGATATCGGCTATTTATTCCAGGGGTTACATTATAAGTGATCTAATTATTGGCATCTTATAGATTTCTAAAACTGATAATGGATATGAGCTTAATGAGTGGATACTCAAACGGTTGACTTATAGGGGGTAATGGGAACCCTATAAGTTAACACATAAGGAACGGTTATGGTCCCCGAGACATCAAATCACAAATAGTTTTCACTTCTCTCCATCAGAGAGAAAACAAAGATCCCAAAGGAATCAATGATTTAGTTGAGGAAGACCATCATACCAAAACTCTCTCAAAAGGTATATCAAAGGATTAGATCAGAGAACAAGAATTCATGTATGACTTTGTATCCTTGTTTTATATTATGTATGAGAATCATGAGATTCAAAATCCTAGAATTGGCATTTCACCAATCATCAGGAAATATCTAATAACAAATATCAAGAGAACTCATGGATTGAAATTTCTATCTCAAGTTTTATCTTATGAATATAAAATTAATATATTTCAGATGTGTGACTATCTAATAATATTCCAACTAGTATCGCTCTCAGATTGAACATGAAACTTTTTACTTTATATGATAAATCTTAATAGATCAACTCACTGTTGGGAGACAAAATATATCCAACATGAACTAATATGATTAACTTGCCTATCATTTTACAAGGCATTGTACCGGTAGAACTCAAGTGGAAGATATATGGAGATTTGGGGTTCAAGATTGCAAATAAAAGGTTTATGTAGATTTGGGTGTTGTTGAAGCTATATACCATGCACCCATGCTATTCCATCATACAAACCATAAAGATGAGGACTATCTACATCCATATACGTGAAAGCCAAGTGTGAAGACTATGCATGAGCATCACTTCTTGCATGTGAGGGAGGAACATTGAGAGAAGGCAAGCTGTATGCCAAATTTCATCATATCCTTCAACTTTATGGTGGCCTATCAAATGATACTAGCAATTTTAGACATTAGAGCAATCATAATGGCGAACAACATCTTCATTCTTATTTGAGTCTCACACGTTATTTTATAATTTATTATAACTTCTCATGGAATAAGAACGACATCTATTTTTTTCTCACAATAACAAACATCATTCTTATTCTTATTTGAGTCTCACAACATCTACATTTTTCCTACAACATCTACCTCTCTCCTTATTTTCTGTTGGCTAAAAACAACCAAGAATTGTTCTTATTTAATAACAAAAGTCAGAAAATAAGAATAACACAATGAAGAACAGAGTAAGAATATTCTTATTCCGTTAAGAATAACCCAAAGAACAACTGGTTGCTCTTAGTGTTCTTGCCCAAGATGTTGCTGTTGTACCAATTAGATATGCCCATGTATCAAATCTTCATTTTTCATTAAGAGAAAAATTGGATAATCTGCCATACCTTCCAAAGTCTTCCTATTCACTTGGCAGGTAATTATTAAGTCAAAATGTATAAAAATCTTTTCACCGTGCTTTAATAAAACCAAACCAGTTTACCACCCATATGAGATGGAGGCACTGCCATGCATCCCAAGCTGAATGACATTACCTTCTAAAAACTGAAACCAGCCAATGGAAGCTCAATTACCACCAAACAAATATCCTTCCAGCATAATATAATAGCTGCTTAGGAGCATGCCATCCCCATGATTAACACTCACCATTGTTTCAAATTGCGGAGGGCATCCTGATGCAACCGCAATATTATAGTTGCAGTGACAGTCGCAACCGATCACACCATAATTGCAATATGACCAAGAGTTACAATGATGTGACCACATCGAGTGGCAGCGCAACCGCATTTGGGTCATATCAAATTCAAAAATATTCTTTTAATCGCAAAAAAATTCACCGCAACCACATTAACTACAACCATATGACAATTTAAAACATTGACACACGCTAAGCTTTGTTCAATAGTACCTTGTCTTGACAATGTCCTTAGACCAGTGTCTTACAAATTTGGTTGTGGATATATCATGTATATAACATAATAACAGATTTCTCTCAATTTTGCAGTACAATAGACAAAAAGGGAAACAGTTCTGTCCATATTTCCGTCCATTCCTTGCTAACTAAGCAGAAGTGCCATCAAGTCCCAGTTTAGACCTTAGCCAAGCACAGACCTCATCCATCTCCTCCGGAATTGTGTAGTGCCCAAGCCTATTTTATATAAGAACAAAAGAAACAATTCAAATTTAAAAATGTCAAAGAATAAGGATTGTTGTAAAAAAACAAGAACATAATCTTTCACAAGGATTTTTGCTTGTTACCCATTATAAGCTTTAAAAGAGACATCCTGAAATCCAGTTGAACTAAAGCATTTTGATGATTTCTCACCAAATTTAAAGGGGACCACATCATCACCTGAGAATATTACGCGCAGATGTTATTTTGTAGTTAGGTAAAATCATCTATAGTTGTGATGAGAGCAGAAATTAAGACAATTCTGAGGTAAATTAGCAGTTTGTAAAATGAAATTGCATGTTCTTATGGTGCCAAATGCCAATAAATATATGGAAAATTTTCTACAACCTAACTCAACAGATGAGTATATAATTAGAATCTTTGCAAAAGGATGCTATTAAAGTGATCTTCCATAATTTCATGAAAACCCAATGAATAATGTTAAACCTTAAACCCTGGTAGCTAACAAATATGAAGTCTAGTACCAGAGGGTGTCTATCTAGCTATACCTTCTCTATGTTCTAATAAGTGAAGGAATCATTTGCGATATTATGTCAACGCATGAGTTTAGAATATTGAAGCCTACTGCACCTACTTCTGGAGAATTGGAAAGTAAAACTTAGTGCTATAATTACTTCAGTGATTAGAAAGGCTTGTTATCAAAGCAGAGTCCTTTTGGTTTTTCCATTTTTTGATTGGTTATTATCTCCACAGGTATTGTATGAGACCAGCCCTTAATTTCATTTGGGGTTCGAATCCTGCCAAGAGGTTCAATAGAGATCAGAAATTGTTGAAGAAAGAGCTAGATGTTTCTTTTGTTCTTTCCGGACAATCAAAAATTGAAGAAATAGTTGGGTTGAGGATGGTTGTTAGGTAAAACCTTCCCCAGACTAGTAACTCTAGGATTCAAACCCTTTACATGAAGGTAAAAATCACCTAGGGTCACAGTCCTCTTCCACTGCACCCTACCACTCGAGTATAGAGAACTTTAGTTGAAAAACGGTTGGGTAAAAATTACATAAAACCTAACATGGGAAGAGTCCCAACTAAGATAATAATTAGGATGGCACAATATTTTGGTGAGGAATGTTCTTGAACATAAAGACTTCTCCCTACATTTGATTTTTCACCTCTACTTGCATAAAATGCTGAGCCACATTACAATACTCGGGATCATGCTTTACTTTTGAATTTTAATTTCTGCAGAGATTTGAATGATAGAGAAAAATACTGAATTACATTTTTTTCAGTTTTACCATACAACTAGGAAACCTGCAATGTTATGAGACTAAATATTATACTATAAAATGTCAACAAGAGAATAAACTCAATGTAGTAGAGATGAGAATATTGTGTTGGAAGAATGGATACGGTAGACAATAGAGAATGAAGAATGAATGCATGGGGAGAAAGTTTGGGTAGCTCTTATCATAGAAAAGATGATAGATTCACACCATAGGTGGTTTAGGCATGTGTGGTGGAGACTGGAGACCATTAGAAGCACCCAATAAGGAGAATAGACCAAATGGAGGTTAGTCCAAATTCTAGAGGCAGGGGGATGCCAAGAAAAATCATAGGTGAAATGTTTAGGAAGAATTTAGAGATCAATGCTTTTTGGGACTATTAGAAAGCACTTGTGTGTTTCTGGACTTTGCAGCTATTATTATAGGTTCAGCATAAAGGATTTGGTACGGTGGTGAATCCTATGCAGTCCTAAGATGTGTGTATGGAGGAAGTTTGCCTCCAAATTTGGTACACAAAAGCCCTCTACTTGGCTTCAATATATTTTACTAATGTCTGCTTGTTTGATGTGTCTTGAATCTGATAGAAACTGGGCAGCTAGTTGCAGTTAGTTTTTTCACCCTGGTAATTTGGGTTTTTTTTTTTTGCGTTTAACTTAACATTATGGAGGATTTGGTATTGCTTTAGCACAGTTTTCTCCAAAGAACTTTCTTATGTAAGCAATATTTTTAATTACACAGAATTACCTTTTCCATGGCATAGCAAAACAGGAAAGGATTGAGCACGTCTCGTGGCTTCATCTACCCCTTGTAACTTGTTACTCAAGGTCCTAAATGAACAGAAATATATAAAGTTCGTTAAATACCAAAAAGGAGGTGGAGAGCAACACACTATAATATATCTTAGAATAGAATCAAAAGACCAGACTTTGCACATGGAAGCCAGCCACTTAAACCAACAGCCGCACTTAAGTTTGCCGGATAAGGATTGCCATTCCCATATTTTCCAACAGTGAAGCAGGTCGCAGAGTAAAGGGCAGTAGCTGCTCCCATGCTAAACCCTCCAACACCAAGCTTAACTGTTGCACATATATCAGGCATAAAATCAATGTAACATAATATTTTGCTAACATTGGCAAGAAGTATTATAAAACAATCACAACAAAAATATCATAATCATGCAGGATTCATTACAAATTCATATCCCTCGAACAACATCTGAAATTGAGGATTTGCACATTCAGCCTAAGTATAAACGCAATAAGGTTTTAAGAAAGTTAAGCATATATACCAAATTTTATCATTACACTACATAGAAATTCACTAAGAACTGATTACATGAATTATTAAATGATAAATTGATTTCATGTGGTGAATAATAAAATTATTTTATGTGGACCTTCGTATATTTTAATCTGCAAATTCTGAAAGTGAATTTTATTGGGATCTTCATGTCGGCCAGCTTTATATTGTGGATATGGGTGGCAGAAGGTTCAAAAGTTTACCAGTGTCGAAAAATAAAGACAAAAATGCTGCTCACTTTTCCCAATTCATTTATCATTTTTCTCTCTTTATTTCTTTGTTCTATTTTAACTTTTAGAACACAATGTCGGACTGCTAGATTAGCTCAAAGATGTAATGGTCGCGCCAGAGTAAAATTCTTATTAACTTTTTAAGTAATTAAGGACTCGAATTAGAAAATTGTGCCAGTATACGGTAGCATCAAGATAAGTTTTTGTCATAAAACTGCTATTCATTAAATAATTTTCTTAAAAAAGAAAAGCGTCAAAGGGGAATTATGAGGAAATAAAATAGATTAAAAGGTTTCATGAGAAACCTACTGTCTGCAGGTTCTGTAGACAACAAATTAACAACATGTGCAGCTGAAGCATCCAATCCTTCTAGATCATCAGGAGCATCTTCTGAAAGGTCTTGCACATCAAACCCTATAAGACATCAAGTCAAACTTAATGAACAACAATTTAACATTTTTTTAAGATTTATAAACACTGAAGTTTCACTTTTGTCCTTAAATGCATTTCCATACACAATTTAATTAAGATATCATTAGTGTTAAACTACTAAGAAGGCCAGTTTATATAATATGTAAACCATAAAAGCTAGAGATTGATGGCAATAATCAGAGCTTACAAAACAATCAGACTTACAAGCAGTAGAAGGAAAGCCACCAAATGCAGATATTGGCCGAGTAGGAGCAGTTGGGCAAATCCATTTAACCTGCAGAATATAATTAAGAGACATGATTTTTTTAATTACTATAGAGACGATCTTACAGATTCCTAGATTAAGCAACTCTGCATTAGCCATATAAATTCCTTTTTAAGGATTCGAAGGTCAGTGTTCTTACATTTGGAAGAGCAAGGGTCTCTAATAGCTGGGACCAACTGCAAAAGCAACACAAAAGATGACGTTTCGACCACAAAGTTATGGCCACATGATTACATGCTAAAATATCAACTTAAGTTGTCTCTAACTGGTATTCCTACTGTTTCCCATGTCTGATTTATTTCTCTCTCTTATGGATCTTGTTTTGAACAGAAAGAGCAGTAGTCTCAAGTTGAACATGTTAAATATTAACATCATCATAAGTTTGTCTTTTTAATAACAAAATAAATTAAAAGAAGGTTTGAAGAAAGGAATAAATCAGAGAAAGTGATGTATAATGTACTTAAAAATAATAATAATAAGGACTAAGGAGATGGTCCATTTAGAATTTACAGTTTTACACCAAAACGGAAGTGAAAATTTCAATTACCAAGTTGCACTCGAATAAATTAAAAGAAGGTTTGAAGAAAGGAATAAATCAGAGATGGAAGTGATGTATAATGTACTTAAAAATAATAATAAGGACTAAGGAGATGGTCCATTTAGAATTTACAGTTTTACACCAAAACGGAAGTGAAAATTTCAATTACCAAGTTGCACTCGAACAATTCTTTAAAAAAATATATGTTCTAAAAGATTGGAAAAGAATTTACTTTTCAAGGATGGATTCATTAATAGTTCTAAAACAGATATAAAATATAAGTATCAATGTAACTTGTCAGGATTGAGCTACTTTAATTCTGTTGATTTTATAGCATACAGCATCAAATGCAGCTCATGCATGAAAGGATCAGTCTCATAATTCCTTGTTGAAGTTAAGTTGAATGCCTGTGGCTGTACTTACTAGAGATTCAATTCCTGTTGAAAGTGTTTCATATAGTTAACAAATCTTTATGTGTTTTATCCCCAAAAAAATTTATTTTTTTATCTATGTTACAAAACTTAGAGTCTTAGACATGTATAAGTTCTCAATGGAACATCATATGACATTGTGGAATTTAAAGAAAGGGATAAAAGTTGAAAAAACTACCTAGGTGATAAAAACAATTATAACTAAATCCTGAAAAATAAAAGAGCACTAAATTTATCTCTGAAGTCCCAATCATGAATGAATTTTAGTTTTTCAGTAATATGAATTTGGGAAAAAGGAATAGGAGATGTCACATCACCTGGAGCCATTATCACCGAGGCCATGCAACCAAACTACTGTTGCTTGGTGTTTGCCCTTAGGCCTAACAACATATGTTCTTCCAAACTCAAATGCTCTTAGAGCAGATCCACCACCTAAAATGGAGACATATTTAAGTTAACAGTTAATGTCACTGTGGTAACAACAGTCACTCATTCATCCAAAGAAAGCCCAGATGCCGGTGAGTGAACTCCTCAGTGGGTAAATTACACCGGATATGGCAAGCACAATTCATATAGAGGTGTTGACTGAGACGAAAACTTACCAGCAGATCCAATTGATGGTGCAGCAAAGCTCATGTTGGCCTCTAAACAGAACACCTATTGAGCAGTCGTTAAAGATTTATAGCTGCAATAAACAAACATTCACGATTTACAGTCATTTACGTAAACTCGGTTAGTGGACCAGACCAGTCGCAATAAAGTGCCTAGAGTTAATGAATGCCTAAAGTTCTAAACATGATTTCGAAATTCCTCATGTTGACACATAAATGTTGTCAATACATATAAAGCTATTTATCCCCATTCTCTTCATAGATTTTCTCATATTTAAAATCATGAAACCATTTACAAGCTCCATACTTAAGCATTTTAATTCGTAGCAGAATCTGTACTTAAGGTCTTCGCATGTTCATGAAATAAAGGTCAAAACCAAAATGGCAATCAAACATCTTAAACCGAATACAAGGCTAATCATTTTCCAGATTTCTATAATGTCAATTTATCACAAGAACATTGAATAATAACCTAAAAAAGCAAAATTATTTGTGCAAAATTAATCAATAATGAGAGATCATAGTTCTCTTGTATGAAAAAGATAACAAGGGGAAAGAGAAATGGGCAGAGTATGTTATTTCCAAAACCTGTGAAGTGAAACTCGAGCAACTTAAAAACGAAGCAGAAGCTGCCTGAGCCATTGGCTAGGTTGACCATCTCGGGTCACGAGAATTGCAATGTAATCAATCAGAGAGAAACCATGAGCATCGGCATAATAGTAAGATTGTTGCCCTATGACCTAGAGATCGTAGATTCAAGTCTAGAAATGGACCCTGTACTTGTGAGGCATGGGTGCATACTTTACCTCTACTCAACACCTGATTAGAGCCTCGTGCATTAGGTCGTCCAAGAACATATACTTAAAATTGATTCAATGAAGATAGCCTCGAGATTTTCGGACATTTTAAAATAAAACCCTCATTATAGACATAAGGAAATCACATCAATGTGACTATCTATGTATTCAACTTTGTTCAAACAATGCCTCTCATGCAGAAGAAAATATATATATTTTTTAATTTTGACATTGAATATCAATAACGATTAAATTCATTATAGTCATAACTAAGAAAATCAAACTGATACATACGCAAAGTAAAAATCATCACTCATAATTCATAGACAAAAAACAAAGCCTCTCAAAATGATAAGCTACATAAGTATATATTAAAAAGAAAATCTAAAAAATTTAACGAAGGAGAAGTAGATTGAACGGATGAATAATCAAATTTCAACAGATACAAAACCTTAGAGGCTGTGTGGAGAATCCAAAGACAAAGAGCTTCCGAAGATTTTTGCTGTGTTCTTCGATCTTCGTATGGTCTTTATTATTCTTTATTTTTATATTTATATTTAGGCAAAAACGCAGTTTCCTTATTTCTTTTTCTCAATTTGGTTATCTTTTTCTTCTTTTTTTCAGTTTCTCACAATTAATTTTAATCTGTATAGTTTTTTTTTATATTTTTTTCGTGTTATCAATCAATCAATTTCAATCCTTTCTTTTTTGGTAAAAAAATCAATCAGAATATATGGTTATCTATTCTAATAAATATTACTCTCAAAAATTAAATATTTGACATTTTGATTATTCTGAGAGTTCATCAAAGTCTTGCACAGCTTAGACACCTTGATAGTTTTTTTCTAATATAACACAATAGATGAAAGAGAAATGACACCACATATTTTACACCGGTATATTTTTCTCAATTTTTTCTGTATATGTTATAAAAATTTGGTACATGCTCAACTATAAAATAGTAAAGATGAAGGATAATTTTTAATATTTAATTGTCCAAAACTAACTACATTAATTAACTGTTAGTTTCCATAAAAATTAGTAAATTAAGGTGAATGCTATTTTCTTTCCCGAAAACACACAGCTTTCTTCTTTCCCTTAGTTTTCAAAATGTTTTTTAAGAGTATATTTTATTTAATTAGCTAGTTATTATATTTATTGTATTTTGGATCTAATTATATGTTATTTATTACGATTGGTTTCCTAAAATATCAAAAGAAAATAGAATGAATAAATTAAAACATCATAATGTATAGAACTTAATAGTCTTTGAGGTGAGGCAATATTTTGGCAGGTAAATAGATAGGGATTTAATATGCATATCTGAGTAAGTATTTTTTATATTAAACATATACTAAATTTTATACTCAGAAGATTGTCCGACTCGATTGGACAAATTTTGCATCTGAACTTACCTTAGGTCTAATTAAATTAATGAATATGTCTACCTTTTATACAAAAATTTCTCAATATTATTTATTCTTATGTATATGTAGTTTTACATATGAAATAATATACATGTAAGTATATAGCGAAAGATTTTAATATTTATAGATATATCATGAAAAGATTAGAGAATTAATGACATGTGAAATGATATAGGTGTCTTGGTAGTAAATCATTTGCACGAGTGTCCCATTAGTAAAAACAATTTAAAAATTGTTGAAAGATGACATTATATTACTAGATAAGTTGCTAAATTCAAATGCATTATCTACTTTAGACTAAATATATGTTATTACTTTGTACATAATTTTATAAACGTGTATAGACAAAAGTCAGAGGTGAGCAAAAGTTGGACTAGGATGAATAAAGAACAAACTTTTATCTGATCCTAAATATTAATCAAATGTAATTTTTAAACATAAATTTAATCTTAGACTCGACGAAATTTGATAATATTAGGGTTTAATTAAAAATGGGTCAAACTAAAGGAGCATGTAGGATATAGTCATGTTCACCCTACTTTATTAGACTATTGTTGACTTTATTTTGGAAAATCATTACGCTAGAATAGCAAATCAATAGCGCTTAAAATTGTTATTCAACAGCGTTTGTTGGACGTTGTCTATGTGAGTGCAGTAGAATATAGGGTTATATTCAACGACACTTTTGAAGCACTATAGAAAATAACATTTAATTGCGCTCACTAAAGCAAGCGCTGTTAAATGTCTACTTTTAAATAAGACAAAATCTCTCTCAGACATTATATCAAACACGTAACAAGCATGCCCGATTCCACCAACAGTCAGAAATAAGAAGACAGAAAGACATGATTTAGATTAAACAAAATAATAATCAAATTAAAACTTACATAGAAAATATGGATGAAAAAATAATAGTCAAATACAAGAAATATATACAATGGTTGCAAGTTTGGTGAATCACCAACAGCTTCACCTAGCTTCAACATTGCCATTTCCTATATTATAAAATAAGTTGTTAATTAGATGTAAATGCAAGCAACAAGAGTGAATCAAAGAAAAATAAACAAGGTAAAATAAGATAATGATTCACCTTGTACTCGAAAATAGAAACCAAAAACTAATAAATTGCTTGAAGAGAGAAAATAACAGGAGAAGAAGAGTAAGAGAAATAGAATACTAAGAGAAATAGAATACTAAATATTAAGTATATTATTGTGTGTGAGGTTTTGTTCTTAAATCTATAAAGATTCGCGCTCACTAAAACAAGCGTTTTTTGAACATATGACTTTCAATGATGCTTATTGTAATGAGCATTGTTGATAAGTCACATTTAGCAACACTTATTTAAGCAAGCGTTGATAAATAGATTCAAATCAATAGCGTTTGTTTTAAAAAAGTACTGTTAAATATCAAAATTCTTTAAAATTTAGTTGTCATATTATGTTCAACTTTTGATAATAGAATGAGAAATAATATAATTTACTTACCAAATATGAGTTTTTGTTGTATCAAATCACATACCTTAATATTCTATTTTGATAATATTGGTCGGCGATGTAGAATAGTTTTTTGAAGTAATAAACAATTACATTTTTCGTATATGTATGACCAAATTATGTTATATATGAAAAACTAGCATATGAGTTTATGTTAACAATTTGAATTATTTTTGTGTAATATTTACTCGAGTGATATCTTTCAAAATAAAATTAAATAATTTCATAAATACATATTATATAATAGCTAAAACAAGCGTTTTTTGAAAATATGACTTTTAATAACGCTTATTAAAGCAAACGCTCTTAAATATGTGACTTTTAACAATGCTTATTATAATGAAAGTTGTTGATCTGTCATCTTTAACAACACTTATTTAAGCAAGTGTTGTTAAATAGATTCAAATCAACAACACTTGCTTAAAAAAGTGTTGTTGAATATTTTAGGCAAACATACAATATCACTCCTTGAAGAAAATAATGTTAAAGTTATATCCATCTATCAAATTTAACAGCGTTGTTTAGAAGAATGTTGTTAATTATCTTCCATATTGTATTTAAGAGTGTTGTGCTAGAAAGCGTCGTTAAATGCGAATTCTGGTGAAATGAATATTCTCTCTCCTCCCTCTTATTTAATGAATTCATCATTTACCTAAAAATGTTTTAGATTATAAAAAGTGATATATGTTTTAAAGTTAGCCTACAAATATCTCAAAAATATAATGCTTAAAGGTTATATATATATATATATATATATAATTGATTTAGAAATGACATATGTCATTTTTTTTATATGTTGAATGATTTAATTTATAGATTGATTTTATAAATAATAGGAAATATGACTTTGCTTAATAATATAAATATTTCTTCCTTCTTAATTATACTTCAAAAATTCATGAATATTAGTGATATTTTTTTGTGCTTGCAAAATTTAAGTGTGCATGAACATATCTGTATTGTCTTAACATATATAATTGCATGTCCTTCCCATTTTAAAATGTGCTAATGGGCACACAGTCGGGCTGCATGCATTGATATATAGTTTTAAAAAAAAATCACACAACAAAATTAAATAAAATAGTTGAACAGAAACTTTTTACAAAATTTGATATTTTATATAAAGATATATAAACACATTATATCTCAAAAAAATTTGAGTCACTAAATCACATTACAACATACTTTATTTGATTTTTTTTTCTTACATTATATTTGTGGGCTATCTGCAGTGCCCAATTGAAATGTTAGCAAACTTGGCAGACAAATGATTAGATTCACTAAATTTATATACCCTGCCCAAAACATTTGTGAGATATGCCAACATACATTGGTTATTTTTCCATCACTAATTATATGGTTAGATAATCCAATAATAACAAAATCATTATTGATTTATTTCTTTAAAGCTGCATTAGGGTTATTAAGACCAGATCAGGTGGTCTACTCAGTCTGATTGTAATTCGTTATAGGTAGCGGCTCTGTTTCACCAGTTAGTCAGACGCCTTTCCTGGCCGTGCAAAATCTGGTTTCCGCTTGGTCTGATCGTAACCCAAATGATTAGGCTGGAGGGTTCAAATAACTTCAAAAAAATAGAGGCCAAAATGGATCATGACCAATATCACCTAGAAAGAAATAGATCGAAACAAAAAAAATAGATTTCACCTAGAAATAACCATATCAAAACATATCTCACCCAGAAAGAAACAGATCAAAATAAATCTCAATCAAATGATACCCCATAGAAACGAATCAAAACATATTTTCCATCTCCAATCAAAACTATCATTAGCCATATATCGCCTAACACTTGTCCGTCGTCCATTATCTACTATCAACCACTGAATGTTTGTCATCCAACACTCTACGCTGCTTGCCCATCATTCACTAGAAATCCAAGTTTGGAGAGACAAGATAGAGATATGCTTAAATCATTCTTATGGTTCTATTTTTGTTTCCGGTGTTATTAGAAAGAAAAGAGACTGTAGAGAGAAAAGAGACTTTATAAAGTTTGTTCCTCTTTTTTCTTTCATTTTTTTGGTGTTTCATTTATTCTATGATGTATACCGATAGTTGGAATATCTAATGTAATCTTTATTAGTTTATTTTACTAAAAGTCTAAAATAATAAATTTGTGATTTATTTTGATGAACTTTTATTTGGATTTTGATGTGTATGTATTATACAAAACATGATATTGATAAGTATATTTCTTACTTATTTTTATTAATTATATATATATATATATATATGTGTATGATATTATGACGTTGTCTTATCCGACCAAATAGTTTAATCGATTAAATCAATTAGAACTTATACGAGATCTCTTTGAGTTTGATGTTCAACTCGATTATCATAACATTGGGGTGCATTGATAGATAAGATAAGAATTCCATCTATAGAATTAAATAAGTTGAAATTGTATTCTCCATCAGAAATAAAGAAATAACTCATAAGAATGACAAGTTTTGAGTCTTCGTTAAGATTTTATTTTATGGAGTTGAAATATGAAAAGTCCACTTCCAAAGAGTAGAGATTTTTTTCAGCATTAGAAAGTCTAATACAGAATGTGGTTCAGTACTGAAGGGTCATATTTATTTCATAGTTCCCATTTTTGTTAGTTTTTTTCTTCCTTTTTTCACTAACAAAACTAACAGAGTGTACATTATATATAGTCTTTGAAAGATATCTCGGGATGTGCCTAAGGATGGTAGCAAGTAATGTATAATTGTACCCATATATATACTTATTTGTAGATATTCATACGAGTAATAGATGCTCACGGTATATAACAAATTTTCAAATTTAATTATATGTATATTATAACAATGGGTATATAATATATTATTAAATGAATATGTATATGATAAGTTTGTCAATATAGTCTATTCACTAATATTCATTATGAAATAATAATAAAAACGAAGTAACTTGAGATCATAAGTTTTGAGGCAGAAAAACTACATTAAATAGGTTTTTGATAGTTTTTGGAATCATTAAAAAAGAGTTAGTATGATTGGGTTAGTTATATATATAGGGAGTTATTCAAGTGAGAACAATTCTCCTAAAAAATTTGTGAGAACAATAAATCTAGGTCTTACAATCAATCATGGTTAGAATTAAAAGTTAGTTATTGGTCAAATGATAGTCATGTGCATGTATATTTTAATCTTAACTGTTTAATCAAGATCGAATGATATATATTAAGTGTTCTCATTTCTCACTATAGCGCATTGTTCTCACATGATTAGCTCTATATATATATATATATATATATATATAATAGCCTTTTCATATAGCATTCACAAAAAATTGGTTTGAATGGAAATGAATACATAGGTTAAGAGGAGTGAATGTGTATCCTATAACTTTTGTCCTTTATCTAATTATAAATGTTCCTTAGGTTATTTTTTGAACTTGAACCTGACTTTAAACTTGAAGGTTAATTTGATTTCAATTATAATGTATATCTATTTTAGATAAAGTCTTCTCAATATTATTTATTATTATGCATATATGTTATATTTGATATATAAAATGATGTATATATATATAATTATTTATACATAGACTATATATATGATTATAAATTAGAGAATTAGTAATATTTTGAGACAAAGAAATGTCATTACTCTGTACACAATTGAATAGATACATACAAATATGACGAATGAATGATCATAACTTAGGTCATGTTTGTCCCTTACCTGTCTTTAAACATTGATTATGTCTGGTTTTTTTAACCCAAATACAACCCTACATCCATTAAAACCTGACCATATTTGGATCCGGACCAAATCAATTCTCATAAAAAATCATAGGATCGAGTCCTACTCACCCCTATAAGACCTAATAATTATGTGTTCAATAAGGATTTTAGTTTGAAAGCAGCGGGACATTACTTTCAGAAAAAGGGTATAACTCTCATATGACTCGATGAAAATAAATAATCTTGTAATTTAGAAACCTAACTTAACAAAGAAAACGGTGTATATCTTGGATTCCTAACATTTTGGTTATAAAATACATTTTTAGGAAATTTTTCATATGATCTCAGGTTTTTCTAAAACTAATTTAGGATAGAGTGGAATTTAGTAAAATAAGTATATCTTGTATATACCTTAGTGAAAATGGATAATCATTAATAAGATGGATATATTAATGGACAAGGAAAACAATATATGCTTTCAACTTTTATTAAAGTCATTGCAACATGAATTTTAGAAAGGATCTTTGGGACAACTTGTAGCTCTTTCCTGAAGTATTCCAAGACAGAACAACCCTTAATAGATTGACTATATCTAACAAATGACTTAATTAAAATAGATAATATATGATTTTGGAACTCGGTTTTATAAGGATAATGTATTGTGATTGATATTTCGAAATAAGCACGGAAATAATAGTTTTTAGGGGTCTTCAGAGTTGATCCAGTTATATGAGTTTCGATGAAGCAAGAATATGACATATCCACAGATGTTTTTTCTTGGTCCCAGAAAACTGTAGAAACTAGTACCTAGACTTAGTGTGGTACAACTGATTTGAAAATTTAAACTGACTTAAAACATTAGATAGAAATTTTGTCTAACCAAATTAACTTCAACTCTGAGTGAAAGAAAATAGGTTTAGGCTCACCAAGAAGTCTTTATAACAAATAAATACGGATATTCTAAGGATTAGTTGATTTAGAATGGAACTATATCACTTAACATGAATTAATTTATGCTCTTGTTGTAAGAAATGCCTCATGTGAATGGATGTAATGTTTTGATGTTTAGAGTAGAGGTGATAAAATTATATATAATTAATCCAAATTAAATTTAACCAAATTCATGTGTTAGATCTAATGTATTGAAATGAACATAATCCAATAGATAATTTTGATAATAGATGAATTCAAATACATCTATTATATCTATAGATATATCCATTTGAATGAATACACAATTCATCTAAAAAAATTTAAAATTAACGATATTTGCTTTTCATTTTCATTTAATATTTAAGAAAACTAAATTAAAACAAATCAATTCATGTTTCTAACTCTCATTTTTAATATTTTATTAAATTAATATCAATTATAGGACATGTGTATGTATTTAATATTAAAAGTTTATTCTTAAGTACATAACATATATATAAGTATAAGAAAAAGATGTATATACTGATAGTGCATGAGTTTTATACATTGCCACTCTATCATCCCCATTTATATTTAGTATCATTAACTCCTCAAAAAAGTAATCCAAATGAATGGTGAATGATGTAGTGATTATATATAAATCTTTATACTAACAACACGTAGATATTATACTCTATAAGTATTTGTTAAAAACTTTACAGGTAAAACCTTAAATATCACATCCTTGTAGAATATTATAAAAAATAGTTTTTTTTCTTCTAAAAGTTCAAAAAATCACTTTTAAAAGAATTGATATTTAAAAGTGTTTTTTAAATGATTTTAAAAGTGTTTTTTAAAAGGTGAATTTAAGGATGTTTTGTTGAGATAATAGTTTTTAAAATAATGATTTTCTTCCATAGTGTTTTTAGTTCCCGTAAAATAAAATCAAATAGATTGAATATTTATCCATCCAAATCCTTGAAAATATAGTCATTATGGATTAATTGAATGTATTGAAATTCATCCATTAAGTTTGGCTATAGATGAATTGAATAACGTAAAATGATATGACTCTTGGAAAAGAGTATTTCGATTGATGAATGAAGATGTCACTTTCCATTTGTTTGATTTGTAGTCCAAGGAAGAAGGCCAGTTCACCCATCATCGACATATCAAATTCTCCCTGCATCATCTCAGAAAATTCTTTACAAAGAATGTCATTAGTAGATCCGAAAATTATATCATCAACATATATTTGAACTAATAATACATGATCATCTAATCTACGGATAAAGAGGGTAGTATCAACCATACCCCTCACGAACCTTTTTTCCAAAAGGAAAGAGCTCAATCTATCATACCAAGCTCTAGGGGTCTATTTCAGACCATAGAGAGTCTTCTTGAGCTTATATACATGGTTCGGATATTTAAAATTTTCAAAGTCGGGAGGTTGATCAACATATACCTCCTCTTGAATGTAGCCATTCAGAAAGGCGCTCTTGACATCCATTTGAAAGAGCTTAAAATTCATAGTCGATGCAAAGGATAGAAGCATCCTAATGACCTCTAATCTGGCTACAGGAGCATAGGTTTCATCATAATCGATGCCTTCCTCCTGGTTGTAGCCTTTGGCCACTAAGCGTGCATTATTTCTTATGATCAAGCCAGATTCATCTAATTTGTTACGAAAGACCCATCTAGTACCAAGCAATGGATGTTCTTTAGGTTTAGGGACCAAGTCCCATACATTATTATGCTCGAACTGGTTTAGCTCTTCTTGCATAGCTATAACCCAGTGCACATCCTCAATGGCCTCACCGATGGTCTTTGGCTCTATTTGAGATACAAAAGCAAAGAAGTTACAAAAATTACGTAAAGAACTACAGGTTACCACCCCGTAGTGATATCACCTATAACTTTGTCGAGTGGGTGATCCTTTTTGGTCTTCCACGCGATCGGCAAGTCCTGATCCTCATCTTGGACAATTTGCTCTCCATCTTGTTCTTTGTCCTGGTCCATGTCCTTAGAGTATGCTTCTTCTAAAGCACCTACAACATCATCAGAAAATACCATTCTCTTCTCTTTTTGAGAAGATTCATCAAAATGGACATGTACAGACTCTTCTACTTGCATTGAATATTTATTAAAGACTCAATAAGCTTTATTATGCAATGAATACCCTAAAAATATACCCTTATCAGCTTTTGAATCAAATTTTCCTAAAACTCTCTTTCCATTATTTAAGATAAAGCATTTACAACCAAAAGCATAAAAATGAGCAATATTAGGTTTTCGGCCTTTTAAAAGTTCATAAGGAGTCTTTGAAAAAGTAGGCCTCAAAAGTATACAATTTATCACATAGCAAGCTGTATGCACTGTATAAGCCCAAAAATACTTAGGGACCTTGCTTTTGTTCAGCATGGTTCTAGCAAGCTCCTCTAAGACTCGATTCTTCCTCTCAACAACTTCATTTTGTTGAGGGGTACGAGGAGCCGAAAACTG
>NW_017722878.1:0-53257 GCF_001865875.1 Lupinus angustifolius
AAATTGATTTTGGATTTGTTTGACAAGGTTTTTGAAAGACTTGAATGCATCGCTCAAGGATGATAGAAATAGTGTCCATGTGAATCTAGAGAAATCGTCAACAATTACTAAAGCATAAAAACTACCACCAAAATTTATAACATGTGATGGTCCAAACAAGTCCATGTGGAGAAGCTCCAAGGGTCTTGTTGTAGATATCACATTCTTTTTACCAAAAGAGTTTTTAACCTGTTTACATTTTTGACAAGTATCACAAGTTTCCTGAGTTTTAAAATCCAGATTTGGTAGCCCATCAACCAAATTATTTTTAGACAACTTATCTAGATGCTTTACATAAATATGAGCGACGTGCCTATACCAAAGCCAGATGTCATCCTCTTTAGATATAAAACATTTTGAAAATAGAGTAGTGACATCCTCCAGGTTAACCATATCGATATTATTAATACGATATCCGATAAACTTAACTTTATTAGATATATTGTCACGAATTATACAATATTCAGAATCAAAAGACACACGATTACCTTTGTTGTAGAGTTGGCTGATACTCAAGAGATTGTGTTCTAGACCCTCAACATATAGCACATTCTTGATCATTGCCTGATTTGAGTTGTCAATTGTTCTGGTACCAAGTATCTTTCCTTTGTTGTTGTCTCCATACGTGACAAACCCATTTTCTTTCAAGGATAGATCTACGAATTTTGATCTATCTCATGTCATATGTCTCGAGCATCCACTATCAAGATACCATTGTTGTCCATGTACTCGTAGACATACATGCAAAATAGATCACTTGCCTTTTACAGGTACCCAATTTATATTGGGTCCTTTTCTGTTAGTAACCAGGGAGTCATCTCCCTTTTTCATCCAGACATATATACCACTAGGTATACCATATTTCCTGATGTAACAAGAGTAGGAAGTGTGGCCATGTGTGCCACAATAAAAGCATGTAGAAACCTTCTTATTATAAAATTTCTTATTAGGCCGAGTAATAGATCTCCTATATGGTCTTCTCCTACGCATAGGGGGAATATATCCTAGTCCGGTATGGTCACCAACATTTTTAATTTGGCTATGCATAGTGTCTAACATGTTTTGACTCTCTGTGAGTTTTGCGAGTTTTTCATTAAGTCTCAAATTCTCATTTTTCAAAGTCTCGCACGAATCACAGACAATTGATTGACACAAATTATCATTAGAGCAATTGCATGTATTACAGGAATATATTAGATCTAATGTTTCATTCTATAGTTTTAGCTCATCTAATTCTTTCTATAATGAAACTATTTTCTGTTCATTTAGAAGGATTACTCGTTTTCTATCAGAACTTAATTCATCATGAAATTCGACATAAGTATTATATAAATCCTCATAAGGAGATCAATCATCAGATGAAGAAGATGAGGTATCAGAATATACCTCGTTGTTTACCTCTTTTGAATTTGAGCAACAAGCATAATTTGTTTTGGTCATTAAGCATAGCTTGGCTGTCTCCTCTTTATTTGAGGTGCTCGATGTCGTATCCTCCACTGGTACATCCCATATAATGTAGGCCTTTTTTGACTTGAAGTCGCGAGGAGTGCTCTTCTCTAAATCAACTTTCTTGAGGTAAGTTGGACATTGAAACCTCATGTGTCCTGGCTTACCACACTCGTGGCAAGTGAAACGCTCTTTGTTACCCTTGCCTTTTCTAGTTGACTTGCACACTTCTTTCTTCTGGAAACGTTTGAAGCCTCATTTCTTTAGGAATTTCCCGAATTTTCGTACAAGAAGGCTCAATGTTTCATCATCCATATCTGAATCAGACTTATCATCTTCTTTTTCTTCTGTAGATTAAGACATTGTTGCTTTGAGATATATACTTTTCTTTTTGCGGCCTGATTCCTCGTGCATCGTCAAGCGTCCAAGCTCCATCTTATGCTCTTGAAGCTTTCCAAATAATATCGCCAAAGGCATGGAGCCAAGATCCTTGGATTCCATGATAGTTGTAACTTTAGGTTGCCATCTCCTGTCAAGACAATGTAAAACTTTATTAGTAATTTCTCTTTTGGTAAAAAAAATATCTAGAGCAACTAAATGGTTTACTATATGAGTGGATCATTTTTGCATGTCACAGATAGATTCACTCGGTAACATACGAAACAGCTCATACTCATGTGTCAGGGCATTCAACCTGGCACGCTTGACTTCACTAGTGCCTTCATGAGTCACTTGTAAAGTGTCCCACATTTCTTTGACATTGCGAAACCCGAAAGAACACATCATATGATAGGACCGATGTGATGATGTTTTTAGCATGTAGGTTATATTGAACCTTTTTACGTTCATTATCGGTCCATAGATTTTTCGGTTTTTCTTTCGGTTCATCGTCCACTAAATATTGTGGAACGAAAGACCCGTTGACTACAGATTCCCAAATATCCGAGTCAATGGCTTCTCTGAATATTTTCATGCGGACTTTCCAGTAGGCATATCTTTGACCACTGAATACGGGAGGGCGGTTAATGGATGCACCATCACTTCCAAAGGGGTTGGTGGAATCCATTTGTTTTCCCTTAAGGATCACGCGTATGCGGTTGAGCTAGCACGTCATACTAGCTCTGATACCACTTGTTAGGTATCAGTGGACAAAACACACCTAGAAGGGGGGGTTGAATAGGTGTTGCGGTTCCCAAAATACCGCTTTTCGCACCAAAGCCCTATTCTGGAAAATGCTTAGTTAATCGATTAAAGCACTGACTTAATCGATTAAGTTGCACAAAACAAATAGTTGCTGAATGGCTTGTTTGCACAATCACTCGCCGATATAACAGAAACAATACAACATATATATTTGAACAAAATTAATCTTGATATAACAGAGTTACAGTATTCAAAGATATCAGCTAAAATAGGAAATTAAACAACTTGAAAATTAAAGAGATAAGGGTAAGAAAATGCTTCAATAAGAATTTTTATCCTGGTTCGTTTTGCGGTCCACTACAAAAATACATCCAGTCCTCCCCTTCCAATCTCGGGAGATTTTCTTCACTAAAATTGAAACGAATGTATATTACATGCACACTTCCAATTATAAGACCTTAGATACTCCCTTCTTGAATTCCTAGAACCCCTACCTTGGTTTGACTACTCTACTCGACTAGGAAAACCTTTCCCACGATCTAGCCCTAGCCAAGAGTATGTTATAAACTCAAGACCTCTAAGTCTTGGTGAAGACTCACTGAATCTCTTGGTGGTAAGACACCAAGACACGACTTTCCTTATCACAAAAACAACACAAAAACAAAGTATTATGAAGCACAATATTGCTCAAATATTACAATTAAAATCCAACTATAAACCCTATACAAATCTAAAAAATTAACAAGAATATGTATGAATTCAGAATTATACAGAAACATGTAATTTCTACCCTACGAAATCTCTAAAAGAAATGCAAGAATCATGCAAGAATAGATAGAATGATGAACACATTTAATCACATTCAATTGGATGACATTTTAAATCCTAAGCATGATACTATCTCTCACTATCTCACATGCATTTCTCTCTACCTATATGACATATAATAAGCACAAAAAATATGCAACTTAGCAATTCTAAAAATGAATGAATGAATGGATGCTTTAAGCACGGTGTAAAAACATAGTTCATATAGAAAAGTTGTTAGACACCAAGTTAATTGATTAAGTGCCCTTTTAATCGATTAACGAGATGTTGAGAATAACTGAATTCTATTTTTCAGTTATCTGTTAAAACTGATTTCACGTTAATCGATTAACGCTTTGCTTAATCGATTAACTGACATGTTTTCAACTAAGAGATTAAACTGTAAACTACCTATATGTTATGCTTATCAACTATACATGTTGTACCATTATGGTATGCCTAAGATGCACAAATAACATGTATGATTAATGCATGAACATATAATAATCTAGATGACATGTCTCATGTAAATGATATGATTGTTTTTAGGACTTGTGAGATTTGCCTCTAGGTTTACCTAACCTAGACTCAATAACTAAGACACATATCTAAGACTACTAATGATTACTCTATTTATGACTCTAGTCTAGACATGAAGCTCTTGAGTCCTTGACATGTTGATTTGTTGAGTTATCTTTAAGCTTTCACTAAATCCTTGTCTTCATCAAAACATAGGCAATCTAATAGTTATATCTTGACACTTCGCACTTTCAAAACATTGTGGACTGACGAAGAGAAATGTAAAGTCTATCACAATCTCAAGGCAAAGAATATAATAACCTCTACCTTATCATATGATAATTCTTTAGGGTGTCACAGTGCCTAAATGCAAAAGAAATATGGGATACTTTGTAAGTAACCCACGAAGGCATAAGTGAGGTTAAGCTTGCAAGATTGAATGCGTTAACACATGAATATGAGTTGTTCCGTATGTTTCCAAATGAATCAATAAATGAAATGTAGAAAAGAATCCTCATATTGTTAATCATTTAATTGCTTTAGATAAGAGTTTTGCTATTGGTGAACTTACTAACAAAGTATTGCGTTCTGTTGATAGGAAATGGCAACCCAAGGTATTGGCAATATTGGAGTTGAAAGACTTAGACACAATTACTCTAGCAAATCTCTTCGGCAAACTAAAAGAGCATGAAGTGGAGTTGGGACGCTTAATGATGCATGAAGATTCAGAGAGAAAGAAAAAAGAAATCTCTCTAAAAGCTACATCGTCATAACAACAAGAAGATAGAGATGACGAAGATTCCGAGTCTGAATTGGATGATGAAACCTTAACTCTCCTAGTTAGAAATTTTGGCAAATTTATCAAGAAGAAAGGAGGGTTCAAGCATTTTCAAAAGAAAGAGGTGAATGATTCAACCAGAAGAGGCAAAGTTCCCAAATATCGCCTAATTTTCCATGAGTGTGGTAAACTGGGCTATATGAAATATCAATGCATGAGTCACCTCAAGAAGGTTGAACATGATAAGAGCAACCCCCGAGACTTTAAATTCAAGAAGGCCTACATAGTATGGGATGTTCCAAAGGATGAAACAACAACTAGCACATCCGATGAAGAGGAGACCGCCAAATTATACTTGATGGCAAATACTCAAGAAATTGGCAGCACAAGCAATCCGAATGACACGAGTGAGGTACACTATTCTGACTCTTCTTCGTGTTCCGATGAGTCTCCTCCTTATGATGAATTGCATAACGCATTTGTTGAGTTACATGAGGAGCTAAAAAAACTAGCTAAAGTAAATATAGATAGGAAACGAGTCATCATGTTGCATGAAAGTAAAATAACTAAAATGCAAGAGGAATTGAATGAATTAAAATTAGAAAATGAGACTCTATATCTTATTTACTCTTCTGCCTCATGTAGTTGCGCTAATAAATTAATTGAGACTCATATATGTGATCAATGCGATGTTTTGAATACTGAAGTTTCTGATTTAAAGGATAAATTAGCAAAGTTCACATATAGTAGTTAAAATCCGAACAACCTACTTGATGAATCTAGAAATGTAGGTAATCATGGAGGTCTAGGCTATAAACAAAATAATCAAAGAAAACTGTATAGAAGACAAGTAGCTCACATGCATAATAGGTCTAATCATAACATACCTACTTGCTTTTATTGTGGTAAATATGGCCATACATCTATATCATACTATATTACAAAATATGGAGTGCCTAGTGGCAAAGATGTATGGATGCAAAAAGTGCAAGACTCTTTGATTAATAACAAGAAAGGACCCAATATAACTTGGGCACCTAAACAAGGCAAGTAAATTGTTTTGCAGGTATGCCTTCAGACTCAGGGACAACACTGGTACTTGGACAGTGGATGTTCGAGGCATATGACGGGTGATAGATCAAAGTTCCTGGATCTCTCACTAAATGGTAGCGATTATGTCACTTATGGAGACAACAATTGAGGAAGGATACTAGGTGTCAGAAGGATTGGAAATGCTTCACAAGCCATAATAGAGAACATGTTGCATGTTGAAAGACTAGAGCACAACCTACTAAGCATTAGTCAATTATGCTGCAAAGGTAATAAGCTATCTTTCGACTCCAATTGTTGCATCATTCGTGACGGGGTAAATAATAATGTTAAGTTCATAGGGCAGCGAATAAACAACATCTATATGATCGATTTGGATGATTTCACCACTCTATTTTCAAAATGTTTTATCACTAAAGAAAGTGACATTTAGCTGTGGCACAGACGAGTAGCATATGTCCATTTAAAGCGTCCAGCTAAGTTATCATCACATGAGTTAGTTGTAGGACTACCAGAGCTTGATTTCAAATCAAAAGACTCTTGTGAGACTTGTCAAAAGGGTAAACAAGTAAAGAGTTCATTTTTGTCAAAAAATGTGATATCCACAACAAAACCTTTGGAGTTACTCCATATGAATTTGTTTGGACCATCTCAAATAATGAGCTTTGGTGGTAGCTACTATGCGTTGGTAATTGTTGATGATTTCTCTAGATATACATGGACTTTGTTTCTTGCTCTGAAAAGTGATGATTTTAAGTCTTTTAAAAATCTGGCCAAACAACTACAAAACCAATTTGATCACAAGATTGTTTATATTTTCAGCAATCATGGTGGATAATTTGAACTCCTATTTGGCAAATTTTGCGAGAAGCATGGGATCCTACATCAGTATTCGGCTCCTCGAACCCCTCAACAAAATGGAGTTATTGAGAGGAAAAATCGAGTATTAGAAGAGCTAGCTAGGACAATGCTAAATGTAAGCAAGGTCCCTAAGTATTTCTGGGTCGATGTAGGGCATACTGCTTGCTATGTAATAAATCGAGTACTACTTAGGCCTACACTCTTAAAAACGCCATATGAATTAGTAAAAGGCCAAAAATCTAACATTTCACACTTGCATGCTTTTGGATGTAAATGCTTCATATTGAACAATTGTAATAGATTACTAGGAAAATTTGACTCGAAAGCTAACGAGGGAATATTTTTTGGGCACTCTGTTCATAGTAAAGCATATCGAGTCTTTAATAAATATACTATGCATGTTGAAGAGTTTGTCCATATAAAATTTGATGAATCCTCTTTGAAAGAGACAATGAAGGTTTTGTGTTATGATGTTTCAGGTGCCTAGAAAATGCATACACAAAGAACATAGAAATCGAGAAGGAGGCTCAGGATGATCAGGAAAGAAATTCAGATCATCAAGAAATGCCAATGGTGTGGAAGACAAAGAAAGATCATCCGCTCGACAAGGTTATAAGTAATATCTCAACGGAAGTGGTAACCCGTAACTCTCTATGAAACTTTTATAATTTTGTAGCATTTGTGTCTCAAGTTGAGCCTAAGACCATAAATGAGGCCATATAGGATGAGCACCGGGAAATTGCTATACAAGAAGAGCTAAACCACTTTGAGCGTAATAATGTATAGGACTTGGCCCCTAAACCTAAAGATCATCCTATAATCGGCACTAAATGGGTCTTTAAAAATAAATTGGACGAATCTAGTTTGATTATACGAAATAAGGCACGTCTAGTCGCCAAAGGGTATAATCAAGAAGAATGCATCGACTATGATGAAACCTACGCCCCTGTTGCGAGGTTGGAGGCTATCCGAATGTTACTAGCCTTTGCATCGATAATGAACTTCAAACTCTTTCAAATGGATGTAAAAATTTCTTTCTTGAATGGCTATATTCAGGAAGAAGTATATGTAAATCAACCGCCTGACTTTGAAAATCATAAATTCCCTAATCATGTATACAAACTAAAAAAGGTGATATATGGTCTAAAGTAACCTCCTAGAGCTTGACATGATATATTGAGTAGTTTTCTATTAGAAAAGGGATTTGAAAGGGTAAAGTTGATACAATTCTCTTTATATTAAAATGAGAAAGTATTATTTTGTTAGTACAGATTTATGTAGATGATAAAATATTTGGTGCTACTAACAATTTACTTTGTAAGGAGTTTTCTGATCTTATGAAAGGGGAGTTTGAAATGTCGATGATGGACGAGATGACATTCTTTCTAGGATTACAAATAAAACATATGAGCAATATGATATTCATTGACCAGACAAAATATTGCAAGGAACTGCAAAAGTTCGAGATGGATAAATGTAAAGAAGCGATAACACCCATGACATCATCCTGCTATCTCGACAAGGATGAAAAAAGATAATGCAATAGAGGTAACAAAATATCATGAGATAAAATTGGTTCATTACTGTATCTAACTGCTAGTCACACCGATATAAAGTTTAGTGTATGTATGTGTGCAAGATACGAAGCCTCACCTAAGGAATCTCATTTTAGTGCTGTAAAACGAGTTATGAGATATCTTAAAGGAACATTGTCTATGAGTTTATGATATCCTAGGGATGCTTCATTGTCCCTAATAGGATATTTCGATTCTAACTTTGCGGGATGCAAGTTGGACTGAAAAAGTACTAGCGGGACTTGCCATTTGTTGGGCAGCTCCCTAGTATCATGGTATAATAAGAAGCAAGTATGTGTAGCTTTGTCTACTGCCGAAGCGGAATATTGCCGCCAACATGTGTTGCGCCCATATATTATGGATGAAGCAACAACTATCAGACTTTGGCTTAAAACTTGTAAAAATACCAATAAAATGCGATAACACTAGTGCCATAAATCTATCAAAGAACCATATTATGCATTCTAGAACTAAGCATATAGAGATTATACATCACTTTCTAAGAGATCATGTACAAACATGTGATTGCATACTTGAATTTGTTGAAACCTCGAAGCAATTAGCAGATATTTTCACCAAGCCCCTTCGGGGATACATTCTTTGTGTTGCACAAAGAACTTGGCATACTTGATAAAAAATATCTAAACTAACTTGCTTTAGGGCAATTATGTGTCTTTGGTTGATCTTAAATATTTGCTTATGAATAATATATGTTACGAATGCATGCTTCCTTGTTTAGACTATCTTCATGAATGTTTCTATACTTCCTTAGTGTGTCAAAAGTCTTTAGGTTTGTGTCTTAGCAATAGTTGCTCTAGAAATCTCTAAAATGCACTAAAATTTGCGTTAGTTTTATCAATAATCGATTATTCTGTGCTTTAATCGATTAATTCGAGTTCAAGTAACCAAAATAAATTTTCATCTTCTATTTTAATTGATTAACACTCACTTTAATCGATTACCTAGGCTCAAAAGTTTATAATTTTGAAAAGTTTAAGATGGTTAATCGATTAACCATTACAGATAATCGATTAACGATAGTATTATATCAGTTTCATGTGTCATTTTGGGTCATTTTCACCAGAACCCTAAACCCTCTTTGTTTTCCACCTTCTGAATCAATTCGCAAAAATTGAGTGCTCCTATCCAAATCAATAGGTATGATACATACTATCTCATAGTTCCATCTTCCTACAACCCTCAATCTGTACAAATCTGAATCCTTCACCATTTCCCCGTTAGAAACCCTAAACCCCAAATCCGGAAAATCGATTATTGAATCGATTAAATTAGTGTTTTACCTGAAAGTAGGAGTGAACCACATAATATGAGAGTGAAGCACAGTTCAAAACGTGCCAGAGGTGGGGAAAAAGCCTTATTTTCCGCTCAAGGTGGAAAAAAGAATCATGGTGACCTATATTACTCTCTCATTCTCCAAGAAGCTCGATTGGTCAAGTTCCAAGATAGAAAACAAACATACATTCGGTATGCAGATATGTAGTGGCTGGCCAAACAAGGTTTTGACTTCCCACATGGTTTGGAGAACCAAGGAGCGAATAAATTTTTGGAATTAAAAGGTAAAATCTCAGCTTCGCTCATTCAGGAATTTTACAACAACTTTAGGTATAAGGATGATGTATTCTCTACAATAGTTATGGGTAAAATGATAGAATTGGATGAGGAATTGGTTCTCGAAGTTGGAGGTCTAACTAGTGGTGAATCAATGTTAGGGGATTGTAACAATGAGTAGTCAGACTCATTTGATATTGTTGAGATGTATAAATCATGCCTAAGAGGGCCTCACTTGTTTGTACAAGGAGAATTGACCAAAGCAGGTTCATTATCTATTGAAAACCAGCTCTTACACTACCTGATTGCATATATTTTAGTTTAGAGAAATACAAACCACACTCAACCTACAATCAATGATCTCAAGCTTATGTTCGCCATAAAGGAAGGCATTGTGGTAAACTGGCCTTCAGAAATCTTAAAAGTTATGAATGACATAGCTTCATCTTCATCAAGTTTGCTTGCATATGGGATTTTCATCTCCCGTGTCATTGACTAGTATGAAATTGACACGTCAGATGTGGACACTATCACTACAAACTACCGAGAGCACCTTGTAGGTGATTCACAAGATGAGTATTTACAAGTATGGAAATGAATGGAAATATCAAGAGGATCACAATGCCAAAGTGAATGAAGACTTACCAAATGAAGACAATGTTGAGATTCCTAGTGAGCCAAACTCCGAGCAACCACAAACCGAGGCATATGTTGAGCCTCAAGAACCATCTTTTGGGCTTGCTCACTTGGATGCTATGGAATAGCGCCTCAATGCGCATATTGATGGTCATTTTCAGACTATGAGGGACTCCATGGCAGCTGAATTCTAGCAGCAGCAATAGAGGTTGTCCAAAGACCTTGAACGCATCATCTTCATTGTGTGTGCCACACATGGCTCATTCCAACCACCACCTCCTCGAGAATAGCTTAGATAGGATTTTCTAGAGTGTCTAGGGTGTGGGTGTTTGCTTTAGAGATTGTACTTTGATGTTGGTTGTATTTTGCTATTTTTCTTTGATCTACTAGAGATATAGAGGTGCCTATCAACATGCTAATAAATAAAGAATAAAGCCTTAATTATTGATTCAAAAAAGGGAGAAATCCATTAACATGCTAATAAATAAATAAACAAAGATATGGAGGTGCCTTAATTATTGATTTAAAAAAGGGAGAAATCCAGAAAAATTGAGTGATTTAAATTAATGAATATATCTAAACCATTAAATTGTCTTGAATTAATAACTATAAGTTGAAGTAAGTCTCTTAAAAAAGATGAAACAACTAAAATAAATGAAACAAGTTGTTTAGAGTGGCCAATAACGGTGTGTAGGTTTAAATTAAATTAGCAATTAAACAGAAAAAGAAAACGAATATAAACTAACCGTAGAGCACACAACCCAACCCTACCGCCAAACTAACTCTGCCCTAAAAAATTGAACACCTCGTTGCAAGAGCGAGCTAGAGAGCCTCACTGTAGTAGTAATATGGGGACCTCCGCAAACGCTGGTGGCGGCCGCAGCGGCGCCGCTCTTGACAAGGACGTTGACTACGCTCAGTATTTCTGCACCTATTCTTTCCTTTACCACCAGAAGGAGATGCTCTCTGATCGTGTTCGCATGGACGCTTACTTTAATGCTATTTTTGAGAACAAACGCCACTTCATTGGCAAGGTTTGATTTCTTTTATTATTATTTATCAGTTTATCATCACTTCTTGTGTTTTATGAAAGTGGTGTTTGAGTAGTAGTAATAAAGTTAACCGCAATAGATAACTGGTTCTCTGAGAAGTAGTGTGAGCTCGTTGGGTTCAAACTCGACAATATCACAATTTCTTTGGTAGGTTATGAGTGTTTCAACCTTGTTGATAGGTGTTGGGAAGTAAGTCTCACATTGTCTGCCCGTTAATGTCTCGGAAATGGTTTAAATACTTGTTGAACAACTCTCACTGCCAGTTGGTTTTGAGATGAAACCTTAACTAATGTCTAACTTCTCTCTGGTTGTCATGAGTAAAGAAATGTAGTTTAGTCATGGGTCAAAGGTACTTTTGCTTGGTTCGACAGGCTTCTATCGAGGGGCATGTTGGGAAATAAGTCCCACATCGTCTACCTCGTCTCTGGAATGATTTAAACAATTGTTGGACTGCTCCTCTCATCATCAGCTGATTGGTTTTAAGATGGAACATTAACACTTGCAACTTGCCTAAACTTTGGTATATAAAAATAAAAGACAACTAGGTCCAGCTTCCCTGAAATAAAATTAGATAACTTATGCTTATTACTTGTACTTATATTACTATATGTGGGAGTGATTTTGTGATGAATTCTATGTGGAGAAGACTGTTTTGGATGTGGGAACTGGAAGTGGCATTCTTGCTATATGGTCAGCACAAGCAGGTGCAAGGAAGGTATATGCAGTTGAAGCTACTAAGATGTCAGAACATGCCCGTGCACTTGTTAAAGCAAATAATCTCCAAGATGTTGTTGAAGTTATTGAGGGCTCAATTGAGGATATTTCCTTGCCAGAGAAAGGTTAGAGCTATTAGCTTTCTGTGTTTACCTCAGTTTCGTAACTTCCTTTATCTCTTTGTCTAAATTTTCCTTTGGTTGTATATCTTTTTATTTGATTACCATCAATGTTGTTGTATAACTTACAGTGGATGTGATCATTTCTGAGTGGATGGGTTATTTTCTTCTGCGTGAATCTATGTTTGATTCAGTCATATGTGCTCGTGACCGCTGGCTCAAACCAACTGGAGTGATGTAAGTATTATTCTAAGGTTTTATTTGACATAAAGCCGGAAAACAAAGGAGTGTTTTGTTGCATTTACAAGTATTGATGTTTAGTGACTTGTTTATTGATATCCACCTTCTTCTTACCCATTCCCCCATTTGTGTTTTTTAACTTGGGGTAAAATGAATACTACATAGTTCACACTTCATGTGGCAATTGCCTTCTAGCTCTGTTATTTGGCTTTTTACTTGTATTTTTACTCCTATGTATGAGGAACATTTTCTGAAGTTAATCTTTAAAGTTAAACTTAAATCTCGAAGTCTTTGTATATATGTTCATAAGTAAGTGCTGTGTAAGCCCGGAAGCATTGAATCACATACACGTAGTGTATTCAAGTGTTGTTCTTTATGTTTCAATAGAATAGGCAAGTCTCACAATCAGTAGTTAATAGGATAACACACTATACCTGTCACAACTCGCAATGAACTAAATAAACAACTATTCTGTAGATCAAAACAAAAGAATAAAGAATGAATTTGTTCACAACCTGTACTTGTAGTTCTCTATGCTTTAATAGATTCGTTGCCTTAACTAGCATGTTGTGCTTACAATGATCTTTTCAGTGCAGATCACATCAGTGTTAACTTATATATTTAAATGTTTTAGTTATTATAACCATTGAAGGTAGATGTTTGTCACGAAAGTACATTATTCTGATTTCCATGAAAATGCATATTGTGTATGATTATCCCTATGGTGGCTTTAGGTGTTACATTTGCAAATGGTGATTTAGAAGAGTTAAGTTTCACAGGTATCCTAGTCATGCTCGTATGTGGATGGCACCGATTAGAACTGGGATAATAGATCATAAAGTGGCTGATTACCAGTCAGCTATGGATGATTGGCATGGCTTTGTTGATGAAACAAAAACCTGCTATGGTGTTGATATGAGTACTCTGACAAATCCTTTTTCAGAAGAGCAGAGGAAATATTATCTACAGGTAAGTTGTATACTTAGTGCACCTTAATTGTTGAAGAACATTTTTAGTCAAATAAAATTTTGACTGTGGTTAGGACTCACTTACTACGATCACGTTGGTCTCTATATCTGTTTAAAATTTGTGAAATATTTGTAAAAGTTAAGGGCAAACTAGACTACTCACATGTTTTAGTAAGGGAAAGTTAGTTTTCTCATGCATTTTAGTAAAGGACAATCCACAAGTTAGACTTCTCGACCATAAAAATCGGGTTTTCATTTTAGAAAAGAGGGAGCAGCTGCAAAGTCTATGATTTTGCTGCTATTTTGCTGTGATTCTGCTGCAAAATGGCACAGCGACCTTCTGCTCTGTGACTGGCCATCCCGTCAGGTTGAAGCGACGAAGCCATCCCATTGGGTTGAAGTGACGAAATGCTCTGGCTCTCCATGATCCCAGTGCGGTAGCGCACAAATAATTGCCTAAGTTAAATTTGGTATATTTCAAGTCAACAGATAGCTTAAAGTTGAAAGATCTGGTTGTCAACAGATAGCTTAAAGTTGAAAGATCTGGTTGTTAAATAATAAGTTCAAACATTTTTTGGTTCGTGTATAAATAAATGTTGCACACTCAAACTAGCTTCTTTAAGTCAAATCAGTGGCAAAAGATGATATTAGAAGGTTGGATTATTTAATAACATCAAATATTCTATTGTATATGAAATTAATTTATGCTCCTACTTGCCATCTTAAAAATGCATTTGCTGTGATTTCTGTAGACATCATTATGGAACAACCTTCATCCACATCAAGTCATAGGAACTGCTGCTATAATAAAGGACATCGATTGTTTAACTGCCACAGTCCCTGAGATAGAGAAAGTCAGATCAAACTTTTCTTTGTCAATAACCACAGACAACATGAAGTTGTGTGGGTTTGGAGGGTGGTTTGATGTACATTTTCGGGTAAGCTACTTTGACCTTTTAATGGCCTTATATCTATCAATATGTCAAATCTAAATGTTTCCTGATTTTTTCTTACAAGGGAAGAAGCGAGGATCCAGCTGAACAGGAGATTGAGTTAACTACAGCTCCCAGTGTAGATTACCCTACACATTGGGGCCAACAGGTTTGTGCTGTGTCTATTTCTTGGTGTTTGATTTTGTCCTTGCAATAATTTTTATTATCATTCTGCTCAATTTAAGGTCATAATTCAACAACATTTGGAACATCATTGAAGGAGTGATGGACCCTTGTTTTAGGTTTTCCTTAAAAAGGTTGTTTCATTGTTAAAATATAACCTGGAATTTAACTTCAGGGCTAGAGAGAGGCAGAGGCCTAACTTTCATACTTTTGTGATGGGTGGAACCATGTATTTTTTCTATGTGCATCAATTGGTTGATGGTGTGCAAGATTATAGCATTTTCATGGTACATTGTGTTGTGTGTATCATTCATTGGTATGATATTGTTAGTTTCATCTTATTTATTTTAATCATTGCACAGGTTTTCCTCTTGCACCCTCCTACACACGTGGGTGAAGGCGATGACTTGAGTATTTCTTTCGTAATGAGTCGCTCTAAGGAAAATCATCGCCTGATGGAGGTTGAACTTGGGTGTGAGATTAAACAGAAATCTGGCAAGCTTCTCGCGCCCTTCAAAAATAAATTCTACATTGAATGACAGTTTGAATTCCTAATTGTGGGGCTTTCAAGCATAATTAAAGGTAGATTCTATGTACCCCATGACCCTTTTTGAATTGTGGTATGATAATTTATAGTTAGAGTGATGACATATCCTACAAAATAAGCCGGCAAATTCTCCTACACATTATAAAGTGACATGTGTCACATATAAACCAATCGCTATTAAGCAAAGTATCACCTTGTGACACATGTCACCTTCACGAGCATATCTAAAAATTTGTAGGAGGATTTATCGTTTTTCTTATTTAGTATGTAACCATACACATATCGATAAATGCAGACATACAAAAGTTCCTCTAGGAACTCAATGACATGCAGCACTTGAAAATTTATTTTTTTAAGTGAAAAATTTAGAGTCTTTAGTTTATATTATAAAGGTTTAGTTCTTGAAATGATACTTCATTCTATATCTACACACTTCTCAAATTATAATTTTAGAATACTTACAGAATCTTCTTTTTTTGGGTTACTTTTAAGTCATTGATTTTTTTCATCAGCATTGATTGTTACATTAATTGTCATCACTAATCAGGTGGAATTGCACGATCGTCACTCTAGGGTTTCATGTGTTGGTTCTGATAAAGTTACAAAAGAAAGTGGTTCAGACAGTATCTGTAACAATTTTGGTTTTTCAAGAATCTGGTTATGACTTGAGCCAAGAACTTTGTTCAGCAAGTATGTCTCACTGTTGGTTCGGTACCTGCGGTGTTTGTTATATTTATCTGAGCTTCAGTGGAAGGTTGTGGCCGTTTTTGGTTCATAAAGAATCATGTTTTATTGTAGTTGTATTCGTTGTTGAATTAATTGTGGGATTAATGGTGTTTTTTTATTTGTGTTTGATTAGACTGAATTTTTCTGTCATTTATAATCTAGGATCTGAGTAGAAATGTTGCAATCTATTTAGTTATTTGTTTGACATACAAAAAAAGCTTTCGGTTTTGAAGGATCAATCTTTTGTTTCACAAATTATGTCATTTTATATGCTTTGATGGGTTAAAAATTACTTAATTATTAAACTTTTAATTTAAATATATTTTTTCAATCAAGTGATATATAAATTGACACTTTTTAGGTAATATTTGTGGTTCCCTCCTGTGCCAAGTGAAGTTATTTTATTTCATGAGAAGTAGTTGGGTGCTTAATTGTTCCATGGCTCATGAGAAGTAGTCAGAAATTATGGAGAATTTTTTATGTAAAAGGAAAATGTCACTTCCAAACTAATTTTTGGTTAGGTTATAGGTGATGGGAAGAGAGAAGTGATTGGTTATCTGATGTGAAAAGAAGAAAGAGAGAAAAGTGATAAAAGGTAGATGAGAGTATCAGAGAAAAACTTGCAAGAACATAAGGGCTGTTAGTAAAAACACAACACTTGGCACAACATTAGGTTAATCTTTTATGTTATGTGATTGTTTAATATAGATGAAATTTTGTACTTTTGCTTTTAAAAAAAATAAAGTTAAAATTTATAACATAAGTGTTTGACACTTTACTTATATTATAAACTCAGTTTTCTGTGTGGAAAAAAAAGCCAAAAATTGAAACTCCTTGTCCATGGATTTTTTATTTGGAAGGCCCTTTTTTTCTAAATGTCAATTTTCATTTTACACTTAATTTCAAAGTTGTCTCTTTTATTTTTTCCACCAAACTCCACATTAAAAATTTGTCATGCTTTTAATATTGATTTTTATATTATCTTTTATTTTTAATATTGATTTTTATATTGTATTAAAAACTTAAAAAAATTGTAGTAAAATATATCTAATGATAAATATTAGAAAAATATATGTAGAAAACATGTAAAATAAATATAACATAAGCAAACAATCTCATAACACTTTCTGTAATTTACTTTATAAAAAAGTAATCCTTCTACTCTAAGTAAATAAAATAGGTTATTTTATATTCAATTTTTTATTAAGATATACAAACATAAACATATATAATTTTAACATATTATAATATACAATTTATAAATTAAAATTAGAAACATAATATATATCAAACCTAAAACTTTTATAATATTCAGAGTAACTAAGGTATTTTATTTGTCACATTTAGTTTTTTCACTTCCTCTATTTTTTGCTTTTCATTTCATCTTTTACTACAGAATACCGAACAATAGTAAATCGATTTTTTAACTTTATACTTCCCTCGTTGTCTAATAAACATAGCCAGCTTAATCTTAATTAAGTTTAAGATTGATTAATTATAGTTTTGATTGGTTTAAAGTCCCTCAAAGCGCTGGTTAGAGAATCCATAGGTAAAAAACACTGTCCCTCTATAAGAAAAAACTCTGGTAGAAGGAACCAAAACGGAATGATATCCAAAATAGAATAAAATATATGAGAAGATTTGTACATATTCAATATATTAAAAACAACTCATTTATATTACTTATATTTAAATGTCAATAATAATTAAATTTTAAATAATAAAATATATACTAACAATATAAAAACTCTTATATTGTTAATAAATGTATCTTTTTCTCCTAAAATATTTGTACAGCACGGTACATGCTGTCTCAGACGAAGGCTTTTGGTTTTACTGTGGTTCCCTTGTGAAAGGGATCACAACTGGTGCCAAATTTCATTATAGAAGGCAGTGGTACTTAAAAATCATTCTTAGCGGTATTAGGATCCAATTGCAATATGAATTTAGATTTGAACTATAAATAGTAGTCTTAAAACTTTTTATTTGTTTCGAAAATACCAATACTACCCTCATATTCTTCCTCTCATTTTCCCAATCCACTACACTTATAAATATGATGAGTTCAACGAGAAAAATCGGCAACTAGTCTACATACTAATACAACATCATAATTATACTAACATGTGATTAAGCTGGTCAAAGCAGATCAGTACCAGTTAAAATCAGTTTAACTACATCATACAATATCTATCAAAACCGGTTTGTGAATGAGAAATTATTATTTTTCAAAAGAGAGTAATATTTACGTACTGACATTGTAAAGATTTATACATTATCAATACATCATTTATCATTCATTTATATTATTTTTATTTAAAAGTCAATAATAATTAAAAATGAATGATATAATAATAATGTAAAAAAACTCTTACATTATTAGTATATATATCTTTTTCTCTTTTGAAAATGAAATAGTATCTTTTGAAAATAACATAGTAAAGATACAATAATTTTATAGGGTGGAAATAATAATATTTATATTTATAAATTCATTATATATAGTTTGGAGAAACCTCATTTTCTTAATTAGGAGTATATTAATATTATGTATCATAAAAGTTGGAGAAAAAATACACTCATGTTGAAATGAGCTTGGCCATGAAGATGTTTTGGTTAATTTCTATTCTAAAAATTAAAAATAAAAATTCATTATTTTCTCTCTTCCCTCACTCCCAAATCTTAGTCTTCAAACTTAACTATTTCACCAAAAGTGCAATATACCTAACGAATCCCCAAATTTTGCAATCACAATCTTCTATCATCCAATCTATTTTATTGAATTTCAACTCTTCTACTTGGTCAACACAATTTTTCCATGTGAAGGGGTTAACATCATCTTCATTCTATGAAACAATATATTACTTCCCTTTCCTGGAGCTTGGTGTCACTTTTTTGCTGCTATAGAAGAAAATTGGAGGGATTTTTTATTTTGTTTTCCAGAATATGGGTAAAACATAGATGGGTTTGGAGTAAGGTGAGAAACAATCCAGGAGAGTTGGAATTTAATAAAATAGAATAGGGGATTAGGGTTCTTAGTTGCTATTGCTACACTTTTCTTATTATGAGTTATGTTTAAAGACTTGAGATGAGATATGGGAGTGAGAGGAGAGAGAAGATAATGAATTTTGATTTTTAATTTTCTGAATAGAAAGTTAGGAAAATATTCTTGTCACCAAGTATTTTACCACATGCCCAAATTTGATGGATACTATGATAACTAGAGTTTGATCATAGACTGTTAGACTTTTAAAACTTTTATGAGCCTCTAATGGTTCATAAGAACCCCTTAATTTAGGACCTTAACATGATGACATTTATATGTGATAAAAGAATAGAGTAAGAAATTCTTGGTTCCATTTGTGTTTCCCTTTATGCACTTTCTGGTTGCCTTTGTTCTCACCTCCCCGCCTTCCCTTTATGCATTCCTTAATGATTAGGAACTCAATTTCATTCCTTTTCTATATGACACTACATTTTCCTTACTCAACCACTAGAGCTTCTATAATTCTCTCTTTATATTTCTATTCATGAGATAACAAAGAATGGAATGAATGAGATGTTTTTCCAATGCATGAGTGCCTCTATTTATAGAAGGGTTTAGGAGGAGTTACTGGAGAAAGTAACACCTCCACTTTCACGGAAACTACCCATGAAGTGAGAAGGGAGGGAGTTAACAACACCTCCACTAGTTTGATCCATCAATTGCCAACCATCATCACATTAGGCACTTTCATTCAAACTAGTAACTTCCAAGAACATGGACCACTAATTAGAATTAATCTAACAATCTCCCACTTGGTCCATATGATGACTTGAAGATTCATGACTTTAATTGCACACTTTAGTTGAACCTTACAAATCATCATCCTTAATTGAATTGAAATGGTTGAATCATGACGGTCACAAATTATATAAGGCAACCCGATCTCTTCCATGTATCACAATCAACTCAACTCAACCAACTTTAATTTGAGTCTTCATTCGCCTTTCGAAAACTCACCAAATTATCTCATTAAAACCATACAAGTACTTTCTTTAATATGGATAACTTAAACTTTAATTACCGAAATGAAACTTTCATTGAATTTATATGTGTCATACAATGATAAGCAAACTTATATACATATATATACATCAGGTAATATCATATTAACAAGGACTTATTTATAATGCCCATCCTTTTTACATGACCAATGTAAATTTTGGGCGGCAATCCCTTAGTTAACGGATCCGCTACCATTAGATTGCTACCTCTCGAATACCTCTCATTCTTAGAGAAGAATACAACTGCAGAATTATCACAATAAAACTTCAGTGGTGTAACTACACTGTCTATAATGCCAAGCCCTGAAGTAAAGTTTCGTAGCCACAATGCAAGATTTGTGGCCTCAAAGCATGCCACAAACTCAGCCTCCATGGTGGACGTAGCTATTACAAATTGTCTACCACTTCCCCATGAAATGACTCCTCCACCCATAAGGAAAACATACCCAAATGTAGATTTCCTTGAGTCCACACTTCCTGCATAGTCTGAATCTGAATAACCGACCACCTTAAGGTGATCTGACCTTCTATACGTGAGCATGTGATCCTTAGTGCCTTGCAAATATCTGAGAACCTTCTTTGCAGCCTTCCAATCGTCCATTCCGGGGTTACTTTGATATCGACCTAACATTCCAACAGCAAAGCTGATATCCGGTCGAGTGCATGTCTAAACATACATTAAAATCCCAACCACTAATGCATATGGAATATATTCCATTTCCTTACGTTACAAATCATTTCTTGGACATTGCTTTTCACTGAATTTGTCCCCTTTCTGGATTAGAACTAACCCTACGGAGCACTTTTCCATTCTGGATCTCTCTAATACCTTATTGACATATCCTTTCTGAGACAATCCTAACAACCCTTGTGATCTATCACATAATATTTCTATTCCTATCACATAGGATGCCTCACCTATATCCTTCATTTCAAAATTATTAGAGAGAAATTTCTTTACATCATGTAACAATCCTTTATCATTTGCAGGAAGCAGAATATCATCAACATATAGGACTAACATTATAAACTTGCACCCACTAACTTTTATGTAGATACACCAGTCAACAATGTTTTCCACAAACCCATATGACTTAATGATATCATTAAACTTTATATGCCACTGTCTATAATCTTGTTTAAGTCAGTATATTGACTTATTTAATTTACACACTATATTTTCTGATGACAACCTCAAGGAGGTTGCCTTTGTATTAGGATCGTTTTAGCATGAAGTCTTAAACTTTTTATAGTCTAATTCAGTTTTAGGTGAAAGCTTGGGTTCTTAGGGTTGTTTTGGTTCGATTTGGGCTTTTTGATTTGGCTAGGTTATAATGTAGTCTCAATTGAGTGTTTAAGGTATAGGATAGTTGTGTTTTTGGGGGATTCTTGGGGTTTATAGATTGGAAGGCCTCGACTTGGATAGGGAATGTAGGTTAGGGTAGATCTTGGTTTTATGTTGTAGGGTAGAATTTGTGTTTAGGGTAGGTCTCGGCTTGGGGGATTTGGAATGTGTATTGGGGATGTTTTGAGTGAGGTAATGTGTATAGAATTTAGGTCAAGATTGGGTATGTGATTTGGGGTTAGTGTTCTCGGTTGGGAATGTAGGGAAGTGTTTGGGCATATTTAAGTGTTGTTGATGGATTTGAAAAGGAATAGGTGAATTGTTAACTGATGATGAAGAAGGTGGATTAAGAATGGAAGGGGAAAACACCACAAGCAAGAATACTTGATAAGCTAATGTTATTCGCCACAAGCTAGGAAACTTGATAAGAATTCTTCAATGGTGGCCACAACCAGCAATGGAGGTTTTAGGAGAAATCTCTCAACTAAAAGAAAGCACAAGGTTTATTCAAAATTAAACTTAACTTTTATTGAATTATTAAGCAAATATAAATAGGCGAAATTGCCTTGGCCGAATAGATAAAAATAAGACTAAGTCTAACCCTAATTTAATTTGAAAGCAAAAGAATTTAATCTCCTAAAAACATGTAAATAATGGTTGCAACCAAAAAGTGGCTAGCTTGTATTGAGTGAGCTTGATTTGGAAAAGGACTTGGCCTTGTGTGAGTCTGGTCGAGAACAAGTGATCCCTTAGGCTTGGACCCTTTGAGCTAAATTGGTGAGACTTCGTGATCAGCTTGAGTTGGAGTTGTTCAAAATAAATTACATTCCAATATTGTTATAATTTAGGCTATGTAACTTATTCAGATGCCACAACTATCCCTTGATAATTTCCCTTATATTTAGCCACCCAACCTCCTCCCTTTATCTTTATCCTTGATTTAAGTTATCTTGTATTTGGTTTTCCTTGATTAGCTCTAACCGAATGGCTCCTTTGAAGATATGATTTTGAGTCGTGCCATTTAAGTGTGATAACCCTAGATAACTTGATCTTTTAGCTCTTTGGGCGTGCCATTTGAAAAGAGGCGCCTAACACACTAAATCTTCATGCTTGGCGCCTAAATCTTTCATCTTTGTCTTTAATTTTGAGCTTCCTTATCCTTGCTTCCTTTGAGTGTAGCCGTGATATCCAAGTAACAACCTAAACAACTACTTGGCCACGAATGGGTCTGATTACAAAGAATAATTAAATTCCCACCTTTATTACATGAATAAACTAAAATACTTGATTTAAAATAAACCTAAGACTATATGAGAATGCAATCTCATTTATTTGATTCAATGCAAATAAAATAAACCTAAGTTGAAATGTAACCTAAGGACATAAATGCCCTTCCTTCATGTAATCTTCAAGATAAATTGAGTCTTTTATGAACTTCAAGGTTGCTGATTTGGTTTTGGCCCTAGTAATAGGACCTTCATGACTTCTCTTGTCTTTGGGATTAAAGGATGCCCTAGGAGGATTTACATCATGCCTCCCCTTCAAGTGAATTCATCCTCGAATTGTCTTCAATCTTAACTTTCTTTCCATCCTTGCCATGACCTTTCAAAGAATGGGTAAGTGTAGAAATTTTTTTTTCCAGCCTTGGGGGTAGGAACATTCTCAAGTGTAGGCTCAACCAACACCTTAGCTTTAGCCCCACTTTCCTTCTTTTCTTCTTTTATTCTTCAATCTTAGCCCTTAGCCTCTTTTGGTCCTCATGGACTTGTTTAGGGCTCAGAGGGGCTAACACCACCTTGTGACCATGGTGCATAAATGAGACCTTGTTGGTGAAACCATGATGGCTAGTTTTCTTTTCATATTGCCATGGTCTCCCCAACAACATGTGGCTAGCCTCCATAGGGGACACATCACATAAGACCTCATCTTGGTACTGCCCTATGGATAAGGGTACCATGACTTGTCTATCCACAACCAACTCTCCTACACCACTTAACCATTGGAGTCAGTAAGGGGTGGGTGTGGTTTAGTTTCAAGATCTAGTTTTGACACTAGCCTTTGACTAACCAAGTTTGTGCAGCTACCACCATCAATGACTATAGTGCACACCTTGCCTTGGACCAAGCACCTCAAGTAGAATAAGTTATATTTTTGGCCTTCCTCATGCTTCTTAACTTGGCTGCCCAAGAGCCTCCAATCATTAGAATTTCACCTTCAGACATGAACACATCATCATCACACTCATCTCCACTAAATGGTTGTGATTGGGATTCAATGACCCCATTAGTGATCACCATTATCCTCTTTGTAGGACATTTTGAGGCAATGTGACCATGGCCAAGGCACTTGAAGAACTTCACATTCCTAGTCTTTCCATTAGTATCCACGGCTTGCTGGTTGGTTTTTTGGCTACCCATGGCCTGCTTGGCCTTAGGGCACTCCCTTTTCTGCTCATCCTTCCAAGAGTGGGACCTTGAAGTACTAGAGGAGTACTTAGACTTCTTCCTCTTAATTTGCTGCTATACTTTAATGACTTTCTAAACTAAGTCATCTAGTTCCACATAGGGCTGCAATTTCTCCACATCCTGGATTTCTAGATTCAATCCATGAAGAAACCTAGCCATTGTTGCATCACGATCCTCGTTGAAGTTGGACCTAAGCAAGGCTAACTCCATGGCTTTGAAATACTCATCCATTGTCTGGGACCCCTGAGTAGCATGTTATGCACATCTCTCTCGTAAGAACAAGGCACAAACCTCCTCCTCATTGCTCTCTTCATTTAAGCCTATGTGTCTATAGCTATATTTCCACATCTCACTCTATCCTTTTGGTGCTGATCCCACCAAACCATAGCATATTTTGAAATTCAAAGGATGCCACCTTTATTTTATTTGCCCCTGAATAATTGTGACAATTGAAGACTTGTTCCATCTTCAATTCCCATGCCAAATACGCTTATGGATCACTCATCCCCAAAAAGCTAGGGACTTTGATTTTGACACCATCTAGATCTCCTCTAGGCTCACGGTTTGGACTACCACTTGCACAATCTCTATGTCTCCTTTGCCCAAGGCTTGGGCTAACATGATCACAACCACGACTACCATGATCTCCACGCCTCCTTTTGTGGCCATGATTTGGTTCATCATGGCCACGTCTGCCATGTCTTCTTTCATTATCATAGGCACTTGAAGAATTATGCATATCCTCATGCTTTTCATGCTCGATCTCTCCTGTCTGCTAGGCCTCATACTTCTTCTTTCATGACCATTTGGATTGCCATGCCTTTCATCCAGCCTCATATCATAATGGATCTTCAACTCCTCCAATTTTTGTTGAAGAGTTTGGAATTGGGCATCCATCATGTTTTGAAGTCTCACAGTCATAGAGGCTGACCTTGGTGAAACGGTAGGACTCCTCTCTAGACTTGACATTGATCAAGCTAAATTTAGCTCCGATGGCCACTTGATGACAATGGTTTTGTGGCTTCCCACGACCTCCTTGGCCTTAGGGCTCTCTCTTTTCTGCTCATCCTTCCAAGAGTGGGACCTTGAAGTACTAGAAGAGTACTTAGACTTCATCCTCTTAATTTGTTGCTCTACTTGAATGGCTTTCTGAACTAAGTCATCTAGTTCCACATAGGGCTGCAATTCCACCACATCCTGGATTTCTTGATTCAATCCATGAAGAAACCTAACCATTGTTGCTTCACGATCCTCGTTTAGATTGGACCTAAGCAAGGCTAACTCCATGGCTTTGAAATACTCATCCACTATTTAGGACCCTTGAGTGAGCCTCTATAACTTATTATGCACATCTCTCTGGTAAGAACGATGGACAAACCTCCTCCTCATGGATCTCTTCATTTCAGCCGATGTGTCTATAGCTATATCTCCACATATCACTCTATCCTTTTGGTGCTGATCCCCCCAAACCATAGCATATTCTTGAAATTTAAGGGCTGCCACCTTGACTTTCTTTGCATATGAATACTTGTGACAATTGAAGACTTGTTCCATCTTCAATTCTCATGCCAAATACGCTTCTGGATCACTCATCCAAAAATTAGCTCTTATGACCACTTGATGACAACGGTTTTGTGGCTGCCCACAACCTCCTTGGCCTTAGGGCTCTCCCTTTTCTGCTCATCCTTCCAAGAGTGGGACCTTGAAGTACTAGAGGAGTACTTAGACTTCTTCCTCTTAATTTGCTGCTCTACTTTAATGGCTTTCAGTAATAAGTCATCTAGTTCCATATATGGCTACAATTCCACCACATCCTGGATTTTTGGATTCAATCCATGAAGAAACCTAGCCATTGTTGCTTCACGGTCCTCGTTGAGATTGGACCTAAGAAAGGCTAACTCAATGGCTTTGAAATACTCATCCACTATTTGGGACCCTTGAGTGTGCCTATGTAGCATGTTTTGCCCATCTCTCTCATAAGAACGAGACCCAAACCTCTTCCTCATTGCTCTTTTCATTTCAACTCATGTGTCCGTAGCTATATTTCCACATCTCACTCTATTCTTTTGGTGTTGATCCCACCAAACCATTGCATATTCTTGAAATTCAAGGGCTGCCACCTTGACTTTCTTTGTCTATGAATAATTGTGACAATTGAAGACTTATTCCATCTTCAATTCCCATGCCAAATACGCTTCTGAATCACTCATCCCCAAAAACCTAGGGACTTTGGTTATTACACCATCCAGATCTCCTCTAGGCTCACGGTTTGGACTACCACTTGCACCATCTCTATGTCTCCTTTGCCTATAGGTTGGGTAACATGACCACGACCAGGGCTGCCATGATCTCCATGCCTCCTTCTGTGGCCACAATTTGGTTCATCATGGCCACGACTGCTATGTCTCTTTTCATTATCATATGCACTTGACAAATTATGCCTATCCACATGCCTTTCATGTCTCGGCCTCTCCTCTCTTCTAGGCCTCCTGCTTCTTCTTTCATGGCCATTTGGATTGCCATGCCTTTCATCCATCCTCCTATCATAATGGGTCCTCAACTCCTCCAATTGTTGTTGAAGAGATGTTTTGAACTCTCACAGTCATAGAGGCTGACCTTGGTGAGATGGTAGGACTCCTCTCTGGACTTGACATTGATCAAGCTAAAATTAGCTCTATTGACCACTTGATGATAACCTCAATGGGGAAGCCGTTGTATTAGGATCGTTTTAGCCTGAAGTCTTAAGATTTTTGTAGTCCAATTCGGTTTTAGGTGAAAGCTTGGGTTTTTAGGATTTTTTTAGTTCGTTTTGGGCTGTTTGATTTGGCTAGGTTATAATATTGTGTTGGTTGAGTGTTTAAGGTATATGGTAGTTGTGTTTGTGGGGGATTCTTGGGTTTTATATATTGGAAGGACTCGACTTGGATAGGGAATGTAGGTTAGGGTAGATCTTGGTTTTATGTTTTAGGGTAGGATTTGTGTTTAGGGTAGGTCTTGGCTTGAAGGATTTGGAATGTGTATTGGAGCTGTTTTAGGTGAGGTAACATGTATAGGATTTATGTCAAGATTAGGTATGTGATTTGGGGTTAGGGTTCTCGGTTAGGAATGGAGGGAAGTGTTTTGGAAGATTTAAGTGTTGTTGATGGAATTGAAAAGGAATAGGTGAATTGCTAGTGATGATGGAAAAGGTGGATTAAGAATGGAAGGTGAAAGCGCCACAAGCAAGAATGCTTGATAAGCTAATGTTATTCGTCACAAGCTAGGAAACATGATAAGAATTCATCAATGTTGGCCACAACCAGCAATGGAGGTTTTAGGAGAAATCTCTCAACTAAAATAAAACACAATGTTTATTCAAAATTAAACTTAACTTTTATGGAATGATTAAGCAAATATAAATAGGCGAAATTGCCTTGGCTGAATAGATAAAAATAAGACTAAGTCTTACGCTAATTTAATTTGAAAGCAAAAAAATTTAATCTCCTAGAAACATGTAAATAATGGTTGCAACCGAAAAGTGTCTAGCTTGTCTTGAGTGAGCTTGATTTGGAAAAGGACTTGGCCTTGTGTGAGCCTAGCCGAGAACAAGTGATCCCTCAGGCTTGGACCCTTTAGGCTAAATTGGTGGAGACTTTGTGATCAACTTGAGTTGGAGTTTTTCAAAATAAATTACATTCCAATATTGATATAATTTAGGCTATGTAGCTTATTCAAATGCCATGGCCATCTCTTGTATTTAGCCATCCAACCTCCCCCCTTTATCTCTATCCTTAATTTAAGTTATCTTGTAGTTGGTTTTCATTGATTAGCTCTAATCGAATGGCTCCTTTGAAGATATGATTTTGAGTCGTGCCATTTAAGTGTGATAACCCTAGATAATTTGATCTTTTAGTTCTTTGGGGGTGCCATTTGAAAAGAGGCACCTAGCACACTAAATCTTCATGCTTGGGCGTCCAAATATTTCATCTTTTTCTTTAATCTTGAGCTTCCTTATCCTTGCTTCCTTTGAGTATAGTTGTGATACCCAAGTAACAACCTAAACAACTACTTGGCCACAAATGGGCTTGCTTACAAAGAATTATTAAATTTTCACCCTTATTACATGAATAAACTGAAATACTTGAATGAAAATAAACCTAAGACTATATGACAATAAAATCTTATTTATTTGGTTCAATACAAATAAAATAAACCTAAGTTGAAATGTAACCTAAGGACATAAATGCCCTTCCTTCATATAATCTCCAAGGTAATTTGAGTCTTTTGTGACCTTCAAGGTTGCTGATTTGGCTTTGGCCCTAGTCATAGGAACTTCATGACTTCTCTTGTCCTTAGGATTAAAGGCTGCCCTAGGAGGATTTACATCATTTTCCTTTCTTGTGGTCATGAACCCTTCGGGTTCGTTAATAGAAATTTCTCGTTTAAATTACCATTCAGAAAAGTTGTCTTTACGTCCATGTGGTGAAGCTCTAAGTCATAATGAGCCACCAAATTGATAACAATACTTAAAGAATTTTTCTTAGATACTAGAGAGAAAATTTCTTTGTAATCAATGCCCTCTTTTTGAGTGAAACCTTTGGCGACAAGTCTAGCCTTATATCTATCAATGTTACCTTTCGATTCACGTTTGGTCTTAAAGACCCATTTACAACCAACTTGTTTTTAACCCTCAAGCAACACAAATAGATCCAAAACTTTATTATCATCCATTGATTTCAACTCTTCTTTCATGGTATTGAGCCACTTTTTAGAATTGTCACTTTACATGGCTTGTATGAATGAGACTGGATCCTTTTCAATGCTCAAGTCACATTCATGTTTACGTGAATGTACAATATAATCGTCAGAAATAGCTGGTGTTCTTTGCCTTTCACACCTTCTTAATGCTATTTCTTGCGGTTCTTTCATCACTTGATCATTAATGACTTCATTAATCGGCTCATTAATTATTTGTTCATCATGTGGGTTGAGTACTTCTTGCCCATACCCGATGAAAAATATTGGCCAAGTTTATTTTTTGAATATATGTTCGACCCTAAATTTAATTAAACCCGACCATTTATAAGTCCAAATATGAGTAGGTAAAACCAGATTAGCGGCTAGTGTAGATTCTTTCTTCCCCTATTGGTAATATCAAAATGGAATGGTGGGGCTCTCCTCTATAGCGAAGAAAATGATATATTGGATTAAAACAATTTCTTAGTAATGTAGTTCAGAACTTTTATAAAAATATTTTTTCTTCTTTTTTCATTTAGTTATCATTCATTAAAACATATTCTTGGAACTTTTTGAATTCAAAGACATTAATGGAGTCATTAATGAGGATATTTTGGTGTAAAATGAAAAAACTTCTAAGTCCCACATAGGATAGAGAAGATATTTTCAAAGGGTTTATAAGCCCTTAACGCTCTATTAAAGAGCCTACCCAACTTGGAGAAACCCTTGTCATCACTGTTCTCTTCTTCTTCATTCTGAATTTCTCAAGAACTCCAAGGTAAGTTCTTAGTTTCGTTCTTAATCTCTTAGAAATCTAACCGCTAGTTGTTTACGAAATTTTAGTATGATGTTCATGCACATGTTACGAACGTTTTCAACCATCAAAATTTTCTAAAAACCTTCCTATCTCTTGTTTTACACAAGAACGTGAAAAATGGGTTTTGTGAATTTAGAAATCGTTGTTTTGAAACCATAAAATATTTTTGTTCATGGGGTTATTTTAGTGTTTAAAATATATGCATGTGTTGATTTTGATGAAAATAGATGACGATGAAATTAAGGATGTTTGATTTGAAGTATCGTTTTGAGCTTGAGATCAACCCTTGTAAAAAGATATTGAAATGATCATGAACCGATAGGAATCGGGAACGAGACTTTCGAGGATAAATGACGGTTAGGGAATATAAGTCTTAGACCGGATGGATGAGAGTCTCAGATGCTCTTGAAATAGATTAGAATGATGTCTATCATATAGTGAATAAGTTAATGATTTAACTCGCGAATCGGTGATTTGTTTTTTTGTGTTTAATTTCGAGGCGTTCAAAGTCAGACAACCGATCCATTCACGTGACGAAAATCAACCATGCTACAACCCAAGGTGAGGGAGAATACATAGTGACATAGTGGTGTCCGAATATGACACCCAGATCTCCCAACTACCTCAAAAGTTGGGAGTTATTTTTGTTATTGTTAGAAACCCGTACTTAACCAAATGATTTCGTGTTTGGATCAAGTATGGATATTTCCTTAGCCTGTATGCCCCTATGATAGTATAAAATATCAAGCCTTGTGGTTGTTATCTACGAAGGAACACCACTTGAGAAAATAAAACGCGTAGGGATAAAAACCAGAGGAGATTTTCGATCTGGTAGCCCAAAAGGGCGAGGGAATAGTCCTGGCAACCGGAATACCCTCGCCTGGGAGAGCCAACCTGGCCTGGGCGAGGGAGAAACATTGAAGTAGGCCCCTAATTGTAGCCTGGGCGAGCCAGCCTCGCCTGGGCGATGGCCAGATTAACGTTTGGCCTGTTCTTGGCAGTTCTGGGCGCCCGAGTGATAGTACCTCGCCCGGGTGAGACCTAGAGGGGGATTTTGACCATTTTTTGATGGATTTTTAGCTTGAGCGACAGTCGCCTCGTTCGAGCGAGAATAATGCAGGAAATTGAGTCTGTTTTGATGAATTGGTCACTTGAGTGACAGTCTCTCGCTTGGGCGAGAGACATACATAAATTGTGACTGTTTTTGATTGATTTATTGCTTAGGCATTGGCCCTAGCTTGGGTATGAAGTGTATTTACACTTTGGGAAGACCATGGCTTAGAGGATTGAGTCTGTTGCCCAAATCGACAAACTTATATTGTTACTTGTGTTCTTGCGCCTTATGTGGGCGAGGATTCTGACGAGGATGTCGTGAGCAAGGCAATGCCTAAAAAGGATTACATGATACCATGCAGCGAGGTTGTCTGACCGTAAGAGGCTTGGCCATATGGCCGTCTAGGATATTTAAGCGATGGTTCGTAGTGACAGGGATGTTAATCCTATATTACGTGATAAATTAAGATCGGGTCCCACAAGAAGCATTCCTTTGGGAAATGTCTTAAGATGGGCCGATCATTTTAAAAGATTAATTAAAAGATTTAATCAGCTAACTTCAGTTAGTGTGCATACTCATTATGAATACTGAAGTAGTGGAGAGGAAATTTTTGGGAGACGAATGAGCCCCGCAATGTTGAGAGGGACGGCGATAGCGGGGATTCGTCAGTAAAGTCTTAGGGGAGAGTCTAGGTGAGACGATTCCCTTGTATTCCTGGATGAGGTATTCTGTTGGATTGGGCAGTTCTCACACTACAAATTAGACGATCTCTGACAACCCCTATTTGCAATCAGGATCTATGAGAGGGATGCCCAGAAAGTGTTTGATATAACAGAATCCTAAAATGGACAGTTCTTCGTAACCGATCGATCATATATCCTTGCAAGGAATAATTTATTTTTGGTGCATTCAAATCGACTTGTTATGGGACTTGTACTCTTGGTTATTTTCGAATAGTATATTGAGAGGATATTGGTGGAAGGATGGATGAAATAAGCATAACATGCATACATTGAGAGTGTGAATATTGACCCTCAGGATTCAAGTTATAACATCATTCATCATTGTGCATTATATTTGTGATCTAGATTGTGTATATTATGCGTGTCTTTCTGGATGTGATATTTCGTGTAATTCCATGCCGTCAATGAATAATATTCATTAGATGTCTTACTCTATTTTCTTTTCTCTTCTTTCTGCTTGTCTTCAATTCACGTTCTTGTTCAGATGGATCGTACTACGAGGATCCGGAGCTACCGATTCTCGATATCCCAGGAGGGGACATGGAGTAGTGATGGACACCGATACACCTAGACAGGCCCTTGCGCCTTAGAGCTGGAGATGGTTTGTGATGGCTCTACGATGCGCTTCCATTTACAACATGTGAACTTGAAGGCTTCTTTCACCTTACCTGCTCGGAGGTTTGCACCTAATGCACTATCCATCCAGTCTGTGATTCCTTACGGACCCACTGGTGTTGGACCATCTACTAGGAGATGGAGTAGAGACGATGTGCCCAATTCCCCACTAGGGAAGAGAGCTACTATACTAACGTTGCCCGATATCCAAGCAGATACGGGAGTGGGAAGAAAGTCACAAGGTTCGTCCAACAACCCGGAAGAGGATCTGGAAGCTGAAGAGGAAGACCGTGTGAAGTTGATTTGTATAGAGGACTCCATTGAGGTGGTGGATCTCTCCTCCAATTCTGAGACAGAGGAGGACCCTAGTGAGTGTCCTAACACACCCGCTAACATCGGAGCTCGTCACTAGTGTTCATATCCATTTCTAGTTGCCCTTGAGGCGGTATCTATGTAGGGTACTTTAGTGTGTTGAATAAGTCAGTCAACTTTGTGTATTTTCAGTTTAGACAAAGATTGTATTTCTGCTTTGGTTTATGTATATACATTTTCTGTTATTTGTTCTATTAAGTGGCTTTTGATTACCATTAGGTAATGGTTGTTGTCTTTTCCGCATTTTAGGTTACTTAACATGATGTCCCGAAAAGGTGTTGAATGTAAATGAAGAGTTTTACATTACAAAATTTTTTATACCCATTTTTGGGCAATATTGTTGGAGTAATTTTCGGGGCGTTACAACATGGTATTAGAGCAGTTCTTTTCTATTTGGCCTTGGCATGGCCTCACACGCTTCTTGTGTGACTTGGTGTGTCTAATTTTTTTCTCGAATTATTCGATTGAGAATACAACTCATAGATAATTTCAGTAGGAAAAGTATCTCGTACACGTCTAATGTTCACAGATTTAAGATGGTTGGACGTGGAGCTGCTAACCTGAACTTCATGGCTGCAATGACCAGAGCGATTCAGAATGTGAATGCAAATTTGCATTAGCTGAATCAAAAACAACCCTAACCCAACCAAGGACTGACTCAGTATAGGGGCTTGGACGAATTCTGTCATCGTCAACCCCTAAAGTTTGAAGGAGGTTTTGCACCAGATGCTGCAAATGAGTGGATCTAGGAGTTGGAAAGGATCTTTCGGGCGCTTATATGCACCGAGGAGCAGAAAGTCACCTATGCGAACTATATGATGTCTAAGGAAGCTGAGAACTAGTGGGAATTTGCATGACGTCAGATGGAGCCTGAACAACAAGTTATCATCTGGACAACTTTCAAAGAAAGATTTCTTCAGAAGTACTTTCCTGCGGATATGAGGACCAAGAAAGAGATGGAGTTCCTGCGTCTGCAGCAGGGAAGCATGACGGTTGGGGATTATGCAGCCAAATATGAAGATTTGGCGAGGTATGCTTCACATTACAATCAAGTAGGGAACGAAAGGTCCAAATATGCCAAGTTTGATGTCGAACTTAGACAGGACCTGAAAGTAATGTTTGTACATCAGCGGATACCAGATTTTGCAACTCTGGTTAATCGGTGTTGGCTGTATGAGGAAAGCGTGAAGGCAAGGAATGCGGCGCTGAAAAGTGTCGTGCTACTCGAAAATTCCTACGGTCCGCAAAGGAATTTCGAGGAAGGACATGGAAGAGGAAAGCCCTTTAACCGCAACCAGAAACCCTATGCTTCGTCATTAGGAAATCAACAGAGAAATTTCAAACCTTACAACAACAACAACAACCGCTACAACAATAACAATAAGATCAACCAAATGAGTTTGCTAGTTGGGAACTCTAACAAAAACACACCACCTTGGTGTTCAAAGTGCAAGGGAAAGTACTTCAGTGTCAACTGCCCTGTATGCTATTACTGCAACCTGCTTGGACACATCAAGCCAATGTGCCCTAAACTGAAAAGGGAAGAAGCAAATATTGTCCAAGCGGTAAGACCTAAGGCCAAAGGAAGGGTGTTCACCATGAGCGGAGCTGAGATTGAGGATAATGAGGACCTCATACAAGGTACATGTCGTATTAATGAGACTTTCTTATCTGTGCTATTTGATTTGGGTGCGACCCATTCTTTCATATCTAATGATGTTGTCAAGCGATTGGCATTGCCTATAGTCTCCCTATCCTATGACCTAATTGTATCCACATCCACTAACAAACCCGTCATAGTGTCAACTATGTGCTCTCAATGTCCTATAACTTTAGATGAGCGAACCTTTGTAGTAGACCTGATATGTTTACTCTTATCCCAATTAGATATCATCTTAGGTATAGACTAATTGTCTAACAACCATGTTATTCTAAACTGCTTTAGAAAAACAATAATCTTGAGCAATCCTAAGAACCTCATTGAATCCTGTTATGAAACCAAAAGCACCATTGCCAACCAAATGAAGAAACTCTTGAAGGATGGAGCTCAAGTATTTATGTTGCTGGCATCATTGGAGAAGAAAGGTGGAGAAGAGATTCAGAACCTACCCGTGGTTAGGGATTTATCCGAAGTTTTTCCGTATGATTTCCTGGTTTACCCCCAGTACGGGACATAGAGTTTGTTATCGATATAGTTCCTAGAACTGGACCGATCTCTATAGCTCCCTACAGGATGACACCATTGGAGTTGAAGAAACAATTGGAAGACTTGCTATGGAAAATGTTTGTCAGAACTAGTGTTTCACCATGGGGTTTGTAACACCCCGAAAATCATTTCATAATTACTATATTTAATCTCTTGGAAAAATGGGTAAATTTTATTTTATGTAACATATAACTTACAAATCATTTTTTTTTCATTTCATTTATACTCTTTCAAGACGTCACATTTTCAAACCTTTGCGGAAATAATTTCTTAATACTTAAAATGTAATTGAACGAAACATAATTCTTTTCTGAATACTTCTCATTAATTAATTCTTGAATTTGTAATACATACATCATGGTTTACAAAATACAAGGCGCACTCTATTCTTTGCCCCTAACAAAGACTAAAAAAAATACAAATAAAAATAAAATAATGTCGGGGGCGTTGGCATTATAAGAGTACCCTACACAGGTTCCTTATCAAAAGAAAGAAAGGAGCTCCTAGACCGGTGGTGCACTAGAATCCTCACTCGGGTCTTCCTCCATCTTCGAGTCTGAAGAGATCTCTATAAGCTACACTGAATCCTCTATGCAAATTAACTCTACACAGTCATCATCCTCATCCTCCACCACCTCATCTGTTGTCCAATCCATTGAAGGGTTTGAGGTGTACCCCTTAGGCCTCGATGAAGTAGTCATGCCTCCTCCTTTCGTCCCTCTTAGCAATGATTCAGTAGATGAGAATCCCAGTTGGGGCCAGGTCCTGACAACCTCCAATCTGCCTCGTGCCTCAGCTGGTGCGGATGGATCGGCAGGTACGAACGTTCGCTCTGGTAGGATGAACGATGCTTCCCAAAATGTGTAATATGTCGAGAGTTGTAGACAGAGCCATCACATATGAGATCCAATTACAGGTTATAGGTACCAATGTAAGTGTATCTGTTTCCTTCAACAGTCCATGCCCCCTCCTAGGACATGGTAAGGCGGTGGCCCCTAATCATTGCCGATCTGTCCATCTAATCATGGATGTATGCGATTACACTCGAAAGAAAGAGAGGGAGTAAAACATCTAATGAAAAACTTATCATTGACGTCGTTGAATTACATAGAATATCACCCCAAGACAAATAACAAGTACATATATATCATATGATCATACACACATATATTAATGATGAATGGCGTATACAACTTATGATTTTAGAATCATTATCGACAAATACCATGTATGCATGCTATACATATGTCCACCATCCTTACACCATTATCCTCCCAATAACTATTCAGAAATAACCGAGAGTACACGTCCCATAACAAACCGATTTGATCGCACCAAAACTTATTCCTCGCAAGGATATATATATATGATCAATCTGTTCCAATGGAACTGTCCATTTCAAGATGGTGTCGTATCAAAAAATTTCTAGGCATCCCTCTCATTGGTCCTGATTGCAAAGATGGGTTGTCAAAGATCGTCTAGTTTGCGCTGTGAGCACTGTCCGATCCAACAGAATACCTCATCCAGGAATACATGAGACTCGTCTCACCTAGACTCTCCCTCAAGACTTTGCTGACGAATCACCGCCATCACCGTCCCTCTCAACATCTCGGGGCTCGTTCGTCTCCCATAAATTTCCTCTCCACTACTTCATTATTCACAATGAATATGCACACTAATAGAAGTTAGCAAATTAAATCTTTTAATCCATCTTGTATAACGATATGCCCATCCTAAGATATCTCCCATCGGGAATGCTTCTAGTGGGACCCGATCCTAACATTTAAACCATAGAGAATAAACAACATCACTACTACAAACCATCGCTGAATCACCCTGGACGGCTCTCAAGCCAAGCCTCTTACGGTCAGACGATCTCACTGCATGGACATATAATACTTCTCAGCACCACTATGAACCATCGCTGTATCACCCTGGATGGCTCTCAAGCCAAGCCTCTTACGGTCAGACGATCTACTGCATGGGCATAATATAACACTTGTCGGCGTCGTCTTTAACCATGCAATTCTTTACATACATCACTTTAGTTATGGCAACTCTTCTTTGTATCATTTCCAAGAATTTCATATAATTATTTATCTTTACAACATTTACTTATTGAAAGAACATCATCTCCAATAAAGGTGTTTTAGGTTTTACTGAATAGGATTGGAAGTGAATGAATTCTTGATGGCAAAAATGCCATTAGAATCTCGTACATGTGAGAGTTATCGTTCAGACGACTTAAGAAGTCTTGTTTGTATGGAGCCCTCTCACTCAAGCGAGAGCTGTCTTGCTCAAGCGAGGGAATCACCATTTTTATAAGGCACCTATGGCTCAAGCGAGAGCTATCTCGCTTAAACAAGAAAATAACCAGTTTTCATTGTGCATATTTCAGCTCAGGCAAGAGCTGTCTCGCCCAAGTGAGAAAACCTGTTTTCTCTGGACACTTCTCGCTCAAGCAAGAGTTGTCTCGCTCAAGCGGGAAAAGTATGAAACTAAGTTAAATTTCTTTTCTCAGTGAAAAGTTTTCTCATTTATAACACATGTTTTTAAGCCTTGAATTTAACAATTATCTCATACATATAATTCTTAGAACAGTTATTCGAGCAATATTAAACAGGAATAATCATGGCATCTTCATACATAAATATAACCTAACATAATTCGACATAAAAAATATTGTTGTACTTAATCCAAACCAAACAGGCAATTGATTAAGTACAAGTTTTCTTAATACCCAAGACAACACCAAACTTGTGAGGGAGTTTGGAGGTCCTGAAGCATATTCGGACACCATTGTGTCACGATGTTTTCTCCCACACCTAAGTGTGTCGTGCAGATTGTTTCCTCGATTCCAGGTGAGCTTAATTCGTCGGGTCTCTTCTCGAACTCTTATCACGCCAAAATCAAAATAACGCTAATTAGGTCACTTTGATAATTATTATTCTTACGATATAACATTTTATGCAAAAATAACACTTTCGATCTAAAATGAACTTAATCGCTTTCATCCATCTGATTCAAGGTTAGGTATTTCTTGAATCATCATTTATCATAGAAAGTCTTACAACATAATGATACTTTCTAAAGTAAAGTTTTAACAAAACTTATAACATAATTAAGTCATAATCTATGGATAAACATCATGTTAGTTCCCGAGAAAGAGAGGTGGGTCGTAAAGACACACTTAAATACCAAGTCTTTTCTTAGACAAAACTTTTCTAAACATGTATTTCCACTTTATTACATTTTTCCGGTAATGATAACTATTCATAAAACTTATCTTTTGCAAGTAAAACATTTTTATTATGATTAACATTTTTAAGTAAGATTATTAAGATAGATTTACCATTTAAAGTAAGCCATCTTAAACAAAATAAATACTTTTAAATCAAGACTTTTTAAGTCAATCTTACCACTTTAAAGTAAGCTAACTTAAGCAAGATCAACACTTTTAAATCATTTTTCTATCTAAGAGTTTAAAACACTTTATGTTTATAAAGTCAAGACTTTTTAGGTCAATCTCCTCATTTAAAGTATGCTACTATAGAAAACACAACTAATTTCATGATCATCTCAACACTTCCAAATTTTAGGATAACCTCAAGGGTTAACAAGTGTTGATTTCATAGTCATGAACTATAAATCATAAGTTAACACTTTTACTACTTTACTATCCGAAACTTCATAACACTATAAGTTTATGAAGTCAAAACTTTAATAACTCATCTTTTATTTCCAAATCATTATTTTAACTTGGAAATCAAATAATAACCTATGCTAAACAACATTTTACACATTATACCTTTTAAAAATGAAATTCTTTCAACAAAAACTCATAAATATTTTGAACTTTCAAGAATAGACATAAACTTTTCTTAAACACAATAAAGGCTCCTTTGATGTTCAAATCATCACCTTTAAACACATTGAAATACTAACAATAACTCCAGTATTTCTAAAGCAAATAAACTCATCTAACATTGTCCAAAGATATAGTTTTTCCATCTAAGAACAATGGAGAAATTTTAAGTTTTACATAAGTCAAAAACTACACAAACGTTCATATGATTTCATTATCATCCCCTTTAGTCATGACTTACAAAATAGTTAAAAAAAAAATTTAAACTCAACTTCATGAATAACATACTAAGAGATCATGATTTTCTCATGGTGTATGTGGAGAAAAATGGAGAAGAGAAAAAGAGAAAGAATACCTTAACTTTCTTTAGGAGAATTAGTGTAAAAATGAGAGGATGGGGTGAGGTATTTATAGGAGAGCCTCACCCTCTCTCAAATCTGAAAATTAATGAGAGGCAATATAGCTTTAGGCTAGCTTAGGTGATGTGTCTAATGGTGGTGGAGTGAGGAGATTTGGTGAGTGATTTAGGGGATTATGGAAGCTTTGACTTTGCTTATTTGACAAGCCATTGACCCATGATGTGATTAATACTCTGAATTGATTGATGCAACGTGATTTCTCAATTGAAGTCGTGCCCAAGTATTACCGGGTAACTTCGTCCGGAAATATACGATCTACTGATTTAGGTTTTTTGCCTAAAATGTTGAAACTTGAATTTCAAGATGAAAAATACTTAGAGATGATTTATGGACAAAATTGGTTTCTATTTTGACTATAAATAATATTTCAAAGCCAATGGCAAAATCAGAATTCGATTATGAGTTACGAAACTCAAAAACTGGGCGAAAACTCGATAAAACGACCCGAAATCGTCTCGAAAACTTTTATTCTCCAAAAATCTTGAAAAAAATAGGGAAAGCAAGAATATTATAATACAAGACTAAAACTAAACTGAGATTTAGCCTAAAACATTACTGATTAATTTCTATAATTAATTCATTAACAACTAATTACTTAATTAAACGTGCTCGGAAAAACACGGTGTTACATCTTTAGGGTGCTCCGGTGCTATTTGTGAAGAAGAAGAAGAAGGATGGAACTATGCGGCTGTGTGCTGGCTACCGACAGTTGAACGAAGTGACCGTCAAGAATAAGTATTCATTTCCAAGAATCAACGACTTGATGGATCAACTAAGAGGAGCTACGCGTGAAGAGGATATTCCGAAGACTACTTTTCGGACACGATATGGGCATTATGAATATCTCATGATGACATTTGGCGTAACCAATGCTCCTACAGTGTTCATAGATTACATGAATTGGATTTTTCGTCCATACCTCAACATATTTGTGGTCGTATTTATCGATGATATCCTGATTTATTCGAAGAATCAGGAGGAACATGCGAAGCATCTGCGGATAGAGTTGAAGATTTTGAAAGACAACCAACTCTATGCTAAGATGTCAAAGTGTGAATTTTGGTTAGAATCGGTGAATTTTCTCGAGCATGTGATATCAAGTGAAGGAATTGTTGTAGACCCTCCTAAAGTAGGAACAGTGATGGAATGGAATTCTCTGAAATCTGTAACAGAGATTAGAAGCTTCCTCGGTTTAGCAGGTTACTATCGGAAGTTTAATGAAGGATTTTCGAAGTTGGCATTGCCACTGACTACGTTAACAAGGAAAGACAAGGCTTTTGTCTGGACCGCAAAGTGTGAGGAAAACTTTCAGGAATTGAAGAAAAGATTGACTATAACACCTATGTTGATTCTACCAGACCCAAAAGGAAACTACAACTTGTACTGTGACGCGTATAAACAAGGCCTAGTTTGCATGATGATGCAACAACAAAAGGTAGTAGATTATGCTTCAAGACAATTAAAGACACATGAGCAGAATTATCTGACGCACGACTTAGAGTTGGTTGCGATCGTATTTGCTCTTAAGATCTGGAGACATCACCTCTATGGAGTAAGATTTGAAGTGTTCTGTGATCACAAAAGGTTGAAGTATATGTTCGACCAAAAGGAGCTGAACATGAGGCAGAGACGATGGATCGAATTCCTTAAGGAGTATGAATTTGACCTTTAGTACCACCGTGGGAAGGCTAATATGGTGGATGATGCCTTGAGTAGAAAGTCTCTGCATATGTCAACCATGATGGTCAGGGAGATGGAATTGATTGATGATTTCAAGAATTTAAGCATCGCGGTGCAAGTAAAACCTAAGAGTTTGATGTTAGATATGCTTACAGTAACAAATGACTTTCTAGAACAACTGAAAGGTTTTCAAAGTTCCAATCCAGAACTACGAGAGAAGAGAATCTTGTTGGCTGTAGGAAGAGCCCTGTAATTTCAAGAAGGAATCGATGGAGTGTTGTGATGCAAGAACCGAGTCTGTGTGCCAAGAGACCCTAAGTTGAAAATGGCAATCTTGGATCAAGCCCATAAGATCAAACTAAGTATTCATTCTAGAACTACCAATATGTATCAAGACTTGAAGAAGATGTTATGGTGGTCCGTTATGAAGAGAGAAGTAGCAGAGTATGTCTTGCGCTGCTTAACATGTCAAAAGGTAAAGATCGAGCACAAGCGACCCAGAGGAGAACTCCAACCTTTGGATATCCCCGTTTGGAAATGGGATAGCATGGCAATGGATTTTGTGAGCGGATTTCCTCGGACTCCAAAGGGTTATGATGCAGTTTAGGTGGTAGTGGATCGTTTGATGAAGACAACTCACTTTCTACCCATCAATATGAAATACTCCTCGGAAAGGCTAGTGAAGTTATACATCAATGAAATTGTCCGACTGAATGGTATTCCTACAAATATCATCTCGGATAGAGACCCACGTTTCACTTCGAAGTTGTGGAATGGTTTACAAACAGCCTTCGGTACCAAATTGAGTTTGAGTTCAGCTTACCACTCGCACACGAATGGCCAATCTGAACGGACTATCCAATCTTTGGAAGACTTGCTGAGAACATGTGTATTAGAACACCCTGGAAGTTGAGGCGGACTATCTGCATCTAATAGAGTTCACCTACAATAATAACTTTCATTCGACTATCGACATGGCGTTGTTTGAAGCACTTTACGGTAGAAAGTGCAGAACCCTGTTATGTTGGTTTGAGGCAGGAGAGAATCTGACATTAGGACCCGATGTGGTTCAGCAGACGATGGAAAAGATAAGAATGATAAGGGAAAACATGAAGGCAGCTCAGGGTAGGCAGAAGAGCTACTATGACAAAAGGAGGAACCCTCTCAGTATTTGAGGAAGGAGATCATGTCTTCATGAGGGTGGTTCCGACAACTGGCATTGGTAGAGTGCTTAAAGCCCGTAAGCTTACCCCTAAATTCATAGGACCATACCAAATTCTAAGAAAAGTTGGACCATTAGCTTACCAAATAGCCTTGCCACCTTTACTATTGAACTTACTTAATGTCTTCCATGTTTTCCAACTCAGAAAATACATTAGTGACTCGTTGCACATTAACGGAGCCAATGCAATCCAGCTAAAGGATAATCTCACTTTTGAAACAATACCCTTGAGGATCGCTGACCGAAGTGTGAAGGTGTTGCGAGGCAATAAGATTGCTCTAGTTAAGGTGATATGAAACCAAGCAAATGGAGAAAATGCGACTTGGGAGGTCGAGGAGGCCATAAGAGAATCATATCCTCATCTGTTTTATTAAGAGGTATATTTAATTTTCGAGGACGAAAATCTTATAAGGGAGGGAGGATTGTAACACCGTGAATTTTCGATGTATATATTTTAATTATTTATTTTTAACAAAAATTAAATTTAGAAATTAATCGGTAATTAATTAGGCTAAACCATAGTTGAGTGTTAGTCTTGTTTTATGAATTTCTATTTTTTAGTAAATTTTCATAATTTTCTGTAACAGAAAGTTTTTGGGACTGTTGCTGCTCCCAAATTCGCCCGAATTCGGCCCAGTAGCGTGATTTTGAGTTATGTAGCTCAGAATCGAGTTTTGATTGTGCCGTTGACTTCAAAATATTATTTTGAGTCAGGATAGACATCAAATTTGTCCAAAACGCTTTCTAAATATTTTTCACTCTGAATTCGGTATTCCAAAATTCTAACCGTAATCAGAAGATTTTTAATATTCAGCCGAGTATTAGCCGATAATAATTGTACATAATTTAAGCACGAATGTTTCAACGAAGAAGTCACTTCACTTTCACGAGTGAAACTTGTTGGGCAAGCGAGCAAAAATGCTTATCTTTTACACTAAGTTCCTTAAACCCTTCATTTACCCGTTACGTCGTTATTCTTTGGAAACCCTTGGCTTGCCTCATTGAAACTGATTCAATTCCTCTTAAAAGAGCCATTTACTCTTGAAATCCTTGGCTTTCTTCTCTAAAAATTGAATCATTACCTTTAAAAGAGCCCACCCAACTTGGAGAAACCCTTGGCATCACTTTTCTCTTCTTCTTCATTTTGAATTTCTCAAGAACTACAAGGTAGGTTCTGAGTTTCGTTCTTAATCTCTTAGAAATCTAACCATTAGTTGTTTAAGAAATTTTAGTATGATTTTCATGCGCCTGTTACGAACGTTTTCAACCGTCAAAATTTTCTAAAAACCTTCATATCTCTTGTTATACGCAAGAACGCGAAAATTGAGTTTTGTGAATTTAGAAATTGTTGTTTTGAAACCATGAAATATTATTGTTCATGGGGTTGTTTTAGTATTTAAAATATATGCATGTGTTGATTTTGATGAAAAGAGACGATGATGATGATGAAATTAAGGATGTTTGATCTGAAGTATCATTTTGAGCATGAGATCAACCCTTGCAAAAAGGTGTTGAAATGATCATGAACCAATAGGAATCGGGAATGAGAATTTTGATGATAAATGATGGTTCGGGAATATAAGTCTTGGACCAGATGGATGAGAGTCTCGGATGCACTTGAAATAGATTAAAACAACGTCTATGTCGTAGAGGTAATAAGTGAACGATTTAACTCGCGAATCACTGATTTGTTTTTGTGTGTTTAGTTTCGAGGCATTCGAATTCGGACAACTGATCTATTCGTGTGAGGGAAATTAACCGCGCTATAACCCAAGGTAAAGGAAAATACATTGTAGCATAGTGGTGTCCGGAAATGACACCCGGATCTCCCAACTACTTCAAAAGTTGGGAGTTATTTCTGTTTTTGTTAGAAACCCGTACTTAACCAAATGATTTCGCGTTTGGATTAAGTACGGGTGTTTCCTTAGGTTGTATGCCCCTATGATAGTATTAAATATCAAGTCTTGTGGTTGTTATCCACGAAGGAACACCACTCGAGAAACTAAAACGCGTAGAGATCGAAAACAACAGAGATTTTCGATCTGGTAGCCCAAAAGGCCGAGGAAATAGTCCTGGAAACTGCACTACCCTTGCCTGGGTGAGCCAGTCTCGTGTGGGCGAGGGAGATACAGTGAATTAGGCCCCTAATTATAGCTTGGGCGAGCCAGCCATGCAGGTTTTGGTGGATTTTTTGCTTGAGCAACAGTCTCCTCGCTCGAGCGAGAAACCATGCAGGAAATTGAGTATGTTTTGATGAATTGGTCGCTTGAGCGAGAATCTCTTACTTGGGCGAGAGACATACATAAATTGTGACTGTTTTTTTATTGATTTATTGATTAAGCAATAGCCATAGCTTGGGTGTGAAGTGTATTTACACTTGGGGAAGATCGTGGCTCAAAGGATTGAGTCTAGTGCCCAAATCGACAAACTTATATTGTTACTTTTGTTCTTGCGCCTTATGCGGGCAAGGATTCCGATGAGGATGTCGTGACCAAGGTGATGCCTAAAAAGGATTACATGATACCACACAATGAGGTCGTCTGATCGTAAGAGGCTTGACCATGTGGCCGTCCAGGATATTTTAGCGATGGTTCGTAGTGGTAGGGATGTTATTCATATATTACGTGATAACGTATGATCGGATCCCACAAGAAGCATTGCTTTGGGAGATGTCTTAGGATGGGCCAATCGATATAAAAGACTAATTAAAAGATTTAATCGGCTAACTTCGTTTAGTGTGCATACTCATTATGCATAATGAAGTAGTGGAGAGGAATTTACGAGAGATGAAAAAGCCCCACAATGTTGTGAGGGATGGCGATGACAATGATTCGTTAGCAAAGTCTTGTGGGAGAGTCTAGGTGAGACGAGTCCCTTGTATTCCTGGATGAGGTATTCTACTGGATCAGACAGTTCTCATAGTGAAACTAGAAGATATCTGACAACCCCTCTTTGCAATCAGGATCAATGAGAGGGATGCCCAAAAAGTGTTAGATATGACACTATCCTGAAATGGACAGTTCTTTGGAACCGATCGATCATATATCCTTGCAAGGAATAATTTATTTTTGGAGCGTTCAAATTGGCTTGTTATGAGACTTGTACTCTTGGTTATTTCCGTATAGTATATTGGGAGGATATTGGTGTAAGGATGGATGAAATAAGCATAAGATGCATACATTGAGAGTGTGAATATTGATCCTCATGATTCGAGTTATAACATCATTCATCATTGTGCATTATATCTGTGATCTAGATTGTGTATATTATGTGTGTCTGTTTGGATGTGATATTCCGTGTAATCCCACACCGTCAATGAATAATATTCATTAGATGTCTTACTCTCTTTTATTTTCTCTTCTTTATGCTTGTCTTCAGTTCACGTTCTCGTTCAGATGGATCGCACCGCGAGGATTCGGAGCTACCGATCCTCAATGTCCCAGTAGGGGACATGGAGTAGTGACGAACACCGATACACCTACAGAGGCCCTTGTGCCTTAGAGTTGGATATGGTTTGTGATGGCTCTACGATGCGCTTCCCTTCACATCATGCGAACTTGGAGGCTTCTTTCACCTTACCTTCTCAGAGATTTGCATCTATTACACCATCCATTCAGTTTGTGATTCCTCAAGGTCCTACTGGTGTTGGACCATCTACTAGCTGACGGAGTAGAGACGATGTGCCCAATTCCCCACCAGGGAAGAGAGCTACTATACGGATGCTGCCCGATCTTCAGGCATATGCGGGAGTGGGAAGAAAGTCACAGGGTTCGTCCAACAACCCGGAAGAGGAGCTGGAAGCCGAAGAGGAAGACTGTGTGGAGTTGGTATGTATAGAGGACTCCATTGAGGTGGTGGATCTCTCCTCCGATTCTGAGACGGAGGAGGACCCCAGTGAGTGTCCTAGCACACCCGCTAACACTGGAGCTAGTCACTAGTGGTCATTTCCATTTCTAGTTGCCCTTGAGGTGGGTATATGTGTAGGTTACTTTAGTGTGTTGAACAAGTCAGTCAACTTTGTGTTTTTTCTATTTAGACAAAGATTGTATTTCCGCTTTGGTTTATGTATATACATTTTCAGTCATTTGTAATAAAGAATTATTCCATAGTATATTAAGTGGCTTTTGATTACCATTAGGTAATGGTTGTTGTCTTTTCCACATTTTAGGTTACTAAACGTGATGTTCTAAAAAGGAGTCGAATGTAAATAAAGAGTTTTACATTACACAATACAATTTTTACCCATTTTTAGGCAATATTGTTGGAGTAATTTTCGGGGCATTACACGCGCACCACCACCACCACCTCGTTCTCCGCCATCTGTCCGACAGACTCGGGCTCGGGACCCAACAAATGTTTTATTTTTCTTACTTTTTGGATGTGTGGCTCACTAAGTACACACTCATGTGATTGAGTCAACACACGATTGGAGAGTGAGGAAAGTGAGGAGGAGGATTTGGTCAAGGTGGAGGAGAATTGGGTCGTCTGACCGTTGGACCCACCTTGATCTTCCATCTTGGTTGTCTGATCGGCTTAGCCATTGGGGGCTTCTGAATATAAATAGAGGTCTCCCCCATTCTATATTAATCGTCCCAATTGAGAGCAATTCCTCAAATTTTCTTTCTCCCTCATAACCTATGATGAAGCATTTCCATCTCACTTATCCCTCTTTCTTTCCATGGTACTAAAATTGGCACACACAATCAAATTTTGAGAATTTTGAGAACTAAAACGGGTAGTCATATTATGGGTATTTTGAGAACTGAAACTAGTAGCCATATTGTGGAGATAATATGATTAATAGTCTGCTAGCACATTTTTGGGCAATGCCACAAAACATCTTAAAGAGAGCGACCTGGTAGTGACTCAGCTAATAACACTTCTTTGGTGTAATTTAGAATTATTGCATGCAACATAAATAACAATTTTAAGATGTTTCCTACTACAATGACATTATAGAGTATATTATTGGTCCGAAAAACTTTGATCTTAACAAACCATTTCGGTTGGATGGGATAAATTTCAAACGAGTGGCAATATAAGATGAAATTCTTTCTCACCATTAGAAAAGTTCTCTATATTTTGAAAACTGATGTTCTAGTTGTGCTGGAAAAAGTTGAAAAGAAGAGTAGGATAAACTAGATATTGATAGCACTTTGGAATTAAAATGATTACTTATGTAAGAATTTCATACTGAATGAATTGTCTGATGATCTCTATGATTACTATAGCTCGTACAAGTCTGCCAAATTAATTTTGGTATGCATTTGAGAAAAATATGATACTATAGAAGTTGTGACTAAAAGTATGATTTTAGTCCCATCTCAAGTATAAGATGACTGATGATAAATTAGCAAAGTCTCAGTGCCATGAGATATAAAGAATTGCTCATGAAATCATCTATGACGGTATGCTCCTATATGAGCAATTTCAAGTGGTTGTCATTATTGATAAATTGCCTCCTTGTTGGAAGGAATTTAATAACCTTCTAAGGCATAAGACCAAATAATTCTCTTTGGAATATCTGATCACTCATTTGCACATTAAGGAAAGGTTCATAGGTAAGATCAGAGAGATGATGTGTTGATTGTCTCTAATAGTTGTACTAGGAAGAAATTCTCAGGTGCGGTTCTGAAGCATGCTAGCAATAATTTTAAGAATCAGAACCGCAATGGACATAAAACCAAGAATACCAACCACAACAAGAATTGGAACCCCTAGAAGTTTCGATATGCTAAACCATCCACTAAGAATGACTATGAAAATGTATTTATCTACTTCAAATGTGGGAAGCCATGTCATTGGCATGCAAGTGTAGGAATGAAACAATCAATGGTCCTCCCCAAACCAACATAATTGATGAGCCACTTGTGGCGATGTTATCTGAGGTTAAAATGATTGGATGATCTGATGGGTGGTGGATAGATACTGGTACCTCCCGCCATGTCTGTTATGAACGTGTTATGTTCAAAACATACACAGATGGTAATGATAAGAAAGAATTATTGAGTGATTCTCACACCACTGTTGTTGTTGGGACTAGTGATGTGGAGTTGAAGTTTACATCAAGGAAGACTCTGATTCTCAAAGATGTAATACACACTCTAGAGATGAGGAATAATTTAGTTGTTAGGATTTCTGACAATTTGTGGGTCACAAATATAATTCTATAATTGTGTTATGGCCGTTATCTAATTAGCCAAAATATAAAATGATCTTCAGTAATTAATTTGGTGGCTAAGGGCATATGTGTCATGAAATAATATAAGTGTAGATACCTTAAGGCAATTTTTGATTTGATGAAGGGACTGAATCATAATTATTGCAACTAAAGTAGTAACCACTACGGGGTTACTTTTATGGGTTATGGTCCCCATTTGTAGAGCAACGGGTTTTCAGGTGTAAAGTTGAGGAGAATAAGGTAGGATGAGGATAGTGTTATCCAACAAGTACATAACACAATCAACTCATCCATTAGAAAAGGAATATAAGGCAACCATAAGGCTCCTCACATAAAAAAACACACTCTTAAGAACTAAGGCATTTTTCTCATTCCCCTCTAGAGAAACTAAGGAAAACCATTCGACGCTCTATCATCTGGAAGATCATTGCACCCTCATACATTCGAGATTCCGGAAATGGCTTAACAAGGTATGTTCTTCATCTTCACCGTGAACTCATTTGGGGTTTCTTCGGTCTGGACCATGGTTGTTCCATTTGGGTTTATGTATGGGCATAAACATTAGGTTATGGGAACAAAGCCATGGTCATAAGGACTTCCGCATTCACTCTATGGATTTCGGATGGAGAAGGAATTTCACAGGTGGTATCAGAGCCACCCCAAATTGATTCATGGGTGAAATTAGGGTTCTTGCTTTTCTTCCCCAAATCTGGTTTGATTTAGGGTTTTGGTGTTTTTTTATGCCATGAATCGATTAAGAAAAACATTTATGCTTATCCATAAGAACATAAAAGAATTTGAAATGAATGAATGTTGTTTTCTGCTGTTTTTTCCTTGATTTTTGGATGATTTTTCGAAGAACAGCGATGCAGAAATCGCACTGTTCGTCTTCTATCACAGTGCTCTCGCTCAAGCGAGAGTGTCTCACCCAAGCGAGAGTGGCTCGCCCAAGCGAGAGTTAAACAGAAGCATTAGCTTCAATTGCGCTCAAGCGAGGAGATCCTCGCCTAAGCGACAGCTCGCCCAAGCGAGTGTTCGGGCGACATAAGGCTCGCTCAAGCGAGAAGGTCTCACTCAAGCGAGAGCCAAACAGAAACATTGGTTTTAATTGTGCTCAAGCGAGAGTGCCTCGCTCAAGCGAACGTACCTTGCCCAAGCGAGAGAGTACCTCGCCCAAGCGAGAGTACGATAAAGTTTATGGGGTTTTGGTATCATTGTGCAATGGTTTTAATTGTTATTTGGGTGTCCATCAAGGTTGTCTGTTATTTCAAGTGAGCCAATTGAAGTGAGATGTCGCCAAAGTGACCTCTCTCATGAATATAACTCATGAGGAATATCAAATGTAAGTGTGTATGATTATTCATGTGAGTATTAGCTGGCCCAAAGGAAAGTAAATATTTGGCCGAAGATCATACACACCTGTGATGATAAACATGTTATAATTCTAAAGTTTTTAAACATGTGAATGATGAGTCAATCCAAAGAGGGATTCGTCAGTTGATATGCCTTATTATAAATGTTTGATCATTACAACAAGAGTACCACTTGCAGTTAATATCACTGTCCAAAGACTTGATGTTAATGGTGCACTAGGTATCTTGATTTGGACATACCATTGTTTAAGCACATTGATAATTTTAAGTTGTGAGCATATTTTACTATTTTGTCTTTTGTTTGAATCAGCTACATCGATTGCTTTAATATCTGCGAATTTGAATTCCGGTCCTTAATGGTGAAAATTTTAAGGATTGGAAAGAGAACGTGGAAATTGTTCTTGGCTGCATGGATCTGGACTATGCATTAAGGGTAGAGCAACCCCCTTCTCCTTTGGAATCTAGTGGCTCTGAAGAGAGGAAGAAATATGAGAAGTGAGATCGTTCTAATCGCATGAGTCTAATGATCATTAAGCGCGACATTCCAGAAGTCTTTATGGGTACTATCTCGGATGAGATAAATAGTGCCAAAGATTTCCTTGCTGAGATTGAAAAGCGCTTTGCAAAGAGCGATAAGGCGGAAACAAGTACTCTGTTACAGAACTTGATTTCCATGAGGTATCAAGGAAAGGGAAACATAAGGGAATACATTATGGGAATGTCCAAAATTGCTTCAAAACTTAAGGCCCTTAAGCTTGAGGTGTCAAAAAACTTACTCATTCATTTGGTCTTGCTTTCCCTTCCTCCACAATTCAGTCAGTTTAAGATTTCTTGTAATTGTCAAAGGGAGAAATGGGCTCTAAATGAGCTCATTTCATTTTGTGTGCAAGAAGAGGAAAGACTGAAGCGAGAAAGGACTGAAAGTGCCCATTATGTTACTACCTCTAAAGACAAGGGCAAAAGGAAAATCACTTCATAGCCCAAGAATGAAGCTGTTAAGGGTCCAGTGCAAAAGAAACAGAAATAGGATGATGTATGTTTCTTTTGCAAAGCAACTGGACATCAAAAGAAGAAATGTGTAAAGTATCACGCCTGACGTGCAAAAAAAGGTACATTTCTTGCTTTGGTTTGTTCTGAGGTCAATTTAACTTCAGTACCTGGAAACACCTGGTGGTTAGACTCCGGTTCAACTTCTAACATCAGTGTTTCAATGCAGGGTTGCCTGAGCTACCGAAAGCCTAATCATATTGAAAGATACATCTGTGTTGGCGATGGGAAATCAGTAGAAGTGGAAGCTATAGGGCATTTTAGGTTGCTATTATGTACTGGTTTCTATTTGGATTTGAAAGACACTTTTGTTGTACCGTCTTTTAGACGGAATTTAATTTCCGTTTCATATTTAGACAAATTTGGTTATTGTTGTTCATTTGGAAACAATTCGGTTCAATTGTCTTTAAATTAAAATGTTATTGGAACTGGTTCACTTAAGTTGAATGACAACCTTTATATGTTGAATATCATAACTCATTATAGCGAAACCCTGAATGTGGAATCACGTGGTACTAAGCGTAAAATTGAAAATAATAATTCAGGTGCATTATGGCACAAGCGCCTAGGTCACATTTCTCAAAAGAGAATTGAGCGTCTTGTGTCAGATGGGATTTTGGATTCCATTGACTTTACAAACCTTAATCTTTGTGTTAAATGCATAAAAGGAAAACAGACCAAACAATCGAAATATGGTGCATATAGAGCTTCAGACGTCTTAGAATTGATACATATAGATATCTGTGGGTCATTCCCTACGGCTTCCTAGAATGGTCAACGATACTTCATATCATCCATAGACGATTATTCTCGTTATGCATACGTTTTTCTCATTCATGAAAAGTCCCAGTCATTGGACGTGTTCAAAACCTTTAAGGCTGAAGTTGAAAATCAACTCAGCAAAAGGATTAAGGGCGTCAGATATGACCGTGGTGGTGAATACTACGGTAGATATGACGGTTCAGGTGAACAACGTCCAGGGCCTTTTGCCAAATACCTAGAGGAATGTGGTATAGTCCCACAGTACACCATGCCAGGATCCCCTAGCATGAATGGTGTGTCCAAAGACGAAACCGGTCTCTTAAGGACATGGTAAGGAGTATGATTTGTCTCTCTACTTTACCAGAGTCACTCTGGGGAGAAGCACTTAAAACTGCAACTTATATTCTTAATATGGTGCCAACTAAGGCAACTGCTAAAACACCTTGTGAGCATTGGACTGAGCGAAAGCCTAGTCCAAAGCGTTTTCATGTGTGGGGATGTCCAACTGAGGCAAGGCCTTATAGGCCTCATGAAAAGAAATTGGACTCCCGTACAGTGAGCAGTTACTGTGAAAAATCAAGGGGCTATAAATTTAATGATCCAAGTTTGAAATCCATATTTGAGACGGGCACAACCACGTTATTTGAGGATATTGAGTTTGGAGGGGGAAATAAGGTTAGAAACTTTGTCTTAGAGGAAGAATCTGTATCTATTCCATATGCGATTCATATGGTTGCTTTAGATGAAGCAAATTTGGAACCTCCTCAAGACATAACTGATAATACTTTCCCTACTCAAGATGAGTTAGTAATTCATGAAGGACAAACTTAAAACCCTAAAGAACATGGACAAGAGGTGCAAGAGCCTATAGCTTTGTGTAGATCCACTAGAGAAAGGAGAAATGCAATTCCCGATGACTACATTTGCTTTCTCCTGGAACTTGAGGGTGATGGCTTAATGGATAATGATCCATTAAATGTTCGTGAAGCCATCCAAAGTTCCAATTCGGAAAAGTGGATTGAAGCAATGAAAGAGGAGTATAAATCCATGCAAGACAATAAAGTTTGGGAACTTGTCCCATTACCAGAAGGTAAGAAACCCATTGGTTGCAAATGGATTTTTAAGACCAAGCGAGATTCTAATGGTAATGTGGAGAGGTATAAGGCACGTCTTGTAGCTAAGGGTTTTACTCAGAAGGAAGGGATTGACTATAAAGAGACTTTCTCTCCGGTTTCATCGAAAGACTCTCTTAGGACAATCATGGCTCTTGTAGCACATTATGATTTGGAGCTTCATCAGATGGATGTCAAAACAGCTTTTCTAAATGGAAACATTAATGAAAAGATTTATATGGTGCAACCACAACACTTTGTAATGGGAAACCGAAATAATATGGTTTGCAAATTGACAAAACCCATCTATGGGCTAAAACAAGCGTCTCGTCAGTGGTACCACAAATTTCATGAGGTGATTCTCTCTTTTGGTTTTGAGATGAATTCAGTCGAAGATTGTGTGTATCACAAGGTTAGTGGGAGCAAATATATTTTCTTGCTCTTGTATGTGGATGACATACTGCTTGCCACTAATGATGTGGGTACCTTGTTAGAAACCAAGACAATTCTATCCAATAATTTTGAAATGAAGGATCTTGGTGAAGCTTCGTTTGTATTAGGAATCCAGATACACCGAGATTGATCTCGTGGTATTCTTGGATTATCACAAAAGAGCTATATAGAAAAAGGTACTTAAAAGATATGGCATGCATGACTGTAAACCAATGGATACTCCAGTTGCTAAGGGAGACAAATTTAGTCTCAATCAGTGCCCTAAAGGAAATCTGGAAATACAAGAAATGCAAAAGATCCCTTACGCATCAGCTGTAGGGAGTCTTATGTATGCTCAAGTATGTACGCGTCCGGATATAGCGTTCATAGTTGGGGTTTTAGGCAGATATATGAGTAATCTAGGAATGAACCATTGTAAAGCAGCCAAAAGTGTCATGAGGTACTTAAAGGCAACAAAAGACTATATGCTCACATATAGGAGATCAGACCAATTAGAGATCATTGGGTATTCTGACTCCGATTATGCGGGATGCCAAGATAGTAGACGATCTACTTCAGGCTATGTTTTTCTGTTAGCTGGTGGTGCGGTTTCTTGGCGTTTTGCCAAGCAAAACCTTGTAGCTTCATCCACCATAGCAGCAGAATATATAGCATGTTATGAGGCATCACTTCAGTCATCATGGCTGAGAAATTTTGTCACTGGGCTGCGGATTATGGAAAGGATTGAAAGACCACTAAAGTTATACTGTGACAATAAATCAGCTATGTTGTTCTCCAACAATAATAGGAGTTCAGCAAAGTCAAAACACATCGACATTAAGTTCCTAGTTGTTAAGGAGAAGGTACAAAGTGGACAGCTT